>NW_019724748.1:1208154-1325827 GCF_002891405.2 Cryptotermes secundus
GAATACTGCAAAATATTTTAACATTTTAGCGTTTTAACTTAAAAGTAGGTTCGGATGAAAAGTGAGAAGTGTACTCAACTATCGTAGCATGTTTTGTGCTTTTACACGTCGATATATCGTAGCAGCGTCCACACAACAAACATAATTGTGAACATCAAAAAAGCGACAGTGTTTCCATAATTATAGCAAGTGCCTCTGATGATGGTTGTGTCAAACCGAAACATGTAAGGCAGAAATAATAATAAAGAGGGACCTACAAATTGTTACACTTGACGGACTTTCTATTAACTTTGTGATTGATAGTGGAACGGACCAAAATGAAACAATTCAAAATAATTTTCTAGAATTGTCCTATGGTGTTCAGAATTCACGTTATCCTCTAGGAACAAGACTAACAGCAGATCTTCAAATTGTACACTTTCTGGATGAATTGGAGCGTCTTCACGGAGGTTTGGATATTCTGTTTCCCACTTCAGTATTTCTGTCTGTTGAAAATTCCACTGAAATAAAATTGGCCCTTATCTCTAAATCACATGTTCAGAAAACCAGGATTTGCTACAGTGAACGCAGTAGATGGTTTTCAAAGATCTGTCTGATGATCCTTCTCATGGTCACTCAATGCTGGAAAATTCTGTATCTTGTAGGGAATCATTTAAATTGTGTCTGACAGTTTTTAGTATTGTTGTGATAATAATGCCAAGCTGTTGAGAGAGACAAGGAATTGCCTCCCTAGGACTTCCTTGAACCACTTCTTCGACACAGTTAATAAATTTTTAGTGTTCATGTACATCCACCAACACCTTTGAGATCATCTAACACAGAACCAGTTTCTTAAAATTACCATATGACTTCAAATATAAGATATATTTTACATATTTCTGTTGAAGAATTGAGGGGCGTCTGAAATTCAAGGAATGCGCACCTTTCTAATTTTGTCCCTAGAACCTACATTCAAAAACTGGATGCATCTTAAATTTGAGAGTGCCTTGTATTCGAAGTAATACAGTATTGTATCAAATTACAGTCCATTGAAGAAGTGTCATGAACACAAAAATGATATCAGAAATTTCTTTGGAGTGACGAATACTTTCACAGTTAAAAATGTTTTCACAATGAACACCCTCTGTTCTCTAGTGTAGGATGTCATCTTCACAATGAATGCTGTGAAACTGAACTTCCAGCATTACTTTAAGCAAGCGTAAGAATATCAGGATGAATTATCCTAGAAAATGAAAAAAAAGGAAAGCCAAAAAGTTAAGAAGTCCTGTCATGAAAATCCTGTATGTGAATCTAAAGGAAATGATCATCAATTTTGACAGTCTGTATGTACAGTAGTTCATTAGCTAATATTGAATATCTGATAATGATAATGGTCTAGTATCATCTTTGAAATGTTTTCTATGGGCCTTGTCTATTGTGTGTATAACAAAATGTATGTGTATTTCTGAGACTTTCTTTCCATCTTCTGAAGCTTACTCTCTTACCATTTCCATGTAGAAGTAGCATAAAGGATAAACTTTATCAAATGAACCTCATACAGCAGGTTTAATTTCAAGACGATTACTGTCACAAGTTGGACATTACCCATCGTCCTGTCTATTTTCTAAAAAACTGTCCTGTTTATTGTTTTAGAAAATAGACAGGATGATGGATAATGCCAAAAGACATAATACTTGTATCAATGTACCATGGACACAAACCTTTAGAAGATTACTGTCTCCTTTATGTTCCACCATAGAGTCAAGTAGAAGTGCACCAGTTCTTTTGAGGTATTTAGAGCTTCCATCTTCAGGGTCGAAGAGTGCACCAAGCAAGCAGCATAGATACTCTTTCCTCCTACCTAAATATGAAGTTAAATACAGCATCTGAAATATTATCTATGTCTTTGTCCCATGATAATGCTGAGTATCTTTTATAAATTTGTATTTCTTACTAAATTGAATCAGTAGAAGTGGCACACAACAATGTTGTATCTTCACTTCCTGTAGCAGTTTGTATTAGAATTTATTTTCTGTTGTTTACTATCCACCATGCAACAGTATCAAAGTTTAAAAGTAAATCCTTTTAACATTCACACCTGATAAGCAAAAGGCATACCAAAAAGACATTTAGTGTGCCATGAAAGGAGGAACTGCACTGACTTGATTTTAAAATATTGTAAATACGAATATACCGATCTTAGTAGCATGGAAGGCACAGCAGTTTCCCTGACTTTCAGTGCCCCTAATAATGGCAGAGTAAGCCGAAACATAGTGCAGTGATGAATTTGAGATGGATTTAATTTTGAGTTTTTATATTGTAGCATGGTGGATGGTAAACAACTGAAAATAAATTCCAAGACCCACAGTAAGACTGAAGGCTTCCAACGGCAGTTCTACGTATTGATTGGAGCAGATGTTTCCTTTTCATGACTTAATGGCATATCCTGGTTTGAGCTAAGGGTGGAGTGTGTGGAAAACTGCTAGTGTTGGTTCTGTGATGCACAGAAAAATTTCCAGTAATTATGGATGTGAATCTTAAGATACTTCTCTCTTCCTCAGCCTACAAGTTTCAAGAAAATCTGCTGAAAACGATGCTGCAGATTGAAAACACGTTTTTTGCTCTTGGAGAATCATGCACGCGAGACTGTCTTATCATCTGTGATAGAGGAACGATGGATGCATCTGCATGTATGTATTTTTCATTGTCAGATAATAGGTGTGATGTATGTATATGCAATTAATGAGTAATAGTTACATAATTCCAGATTTTTTGCATTAATGGGCAAATGTTTGTGTGTGTGTGCACATATATCCACATATTTACAAAACCTTGAGACCGTACTGCAGAAATGATCTGTTAACCCTTTAAAGACTGAGTGAGGGTCAGAGTTACTTTACGACTGGCGGTTTACTGCCAGTCAGTTTGTCTTGGCCCCAAGTCCCTTGAGGAACATGATCAGAGACTTTTTATTGACAACTGAACCCTTGCAGTCATAGTCCTTATGAATCATCTTTGATGAGAGGATGGGTTTGTATCGTATGATGTGAAGTGTATGTATCACACATATAGCATAGGTCTACATGGTGAATTTATTTAAAATGACATACATCCATTTCATTTTTTTCTTGGCACTACAGCCCCAGTGGGCCTAGGCCTACCTCCATGAGCTCCGTTCACTTCGGTTTTCTAGATCTTACACATACGGTAGGACTCCTTGGGCGAGTGATCAGCTCGTCGCAAGGCCTCTACCTGTAGACAAACACAGAAAAACGCACACAAACATCCATGCCCTGAATAGGATTCGAACCCACGATTCCGGCTTCCGAGCGAGCGAAGACAGTGCATGCCTTAGACCGCTCGGCTACCGTGACCGGCATATCCATTTCATACCTCACAGGAAACGCATTACATATCCAGTACAAAGCCCAACTGCTTAGTGCTGTTTCGGAAGAAAATATTTGTTTACTTTAAGAACCATATAAAGCAGACAAATACACTGTGAAGGAAGAACGTAGACCTTAGTATGTTAAAGCAGGTGTTACATGTATTAACTGCTGGGCTTTAAATGGGTTGTCATTCACCATATCATTATCAACATATTTTAAAAATTACTGTCATCAGCATTTAAACGCATGATGATTTTAAGGAAACGAGATGCCTGATGTCTTTGGCGATTGTTGTGTTCAGCTTGATTAAATCATTTCTTCATCTTTGTGAGAATCTCTACATATGTAGAATTTTTGAAGGGCAGTTGAATGATTTTTTCAGTTATTTCCTGTGAAAAATGGGAACGGATGATGGGTGCTAATGGCTGGAATTCAGTGGAACTGAGGGACAATCGCTACAACCAAATCATTCACATGGTGTCTGCTGCAAATGGAGCTGAAGATTTCTATACTACAGAGGTATGTATTATGGATAGGAATATGGATTATATGAGACAGTGCTCCATAATTACTTGATTAGATCATACATCAGACAAATAATTCTCGTACATAATTAGAAACTTCATAATTATTGATCTGGAGTGGGTGATGGGTATGATATATGTCTTGAATAGGGTAATTATAAATGCCAGAAATATGTTAGTTGGAGACCAGAAGGTAAGAGACCACTCAGTAAATCTAGGCATGGGTGGAAGTATAATATTAAAATGGATCCTAAATAGATAGAGTGATAAGAGTGTTGACTGGGTTCAGCTGACTGAGAGTAGATTCCAGTGTAGGGCTCCTGTGAACATGATAATGAACTTTATATGGTAGTGTGTACCATTTTTGTCTGCATGTTCTTGTACATATGTGTTGTGCCTTTGTGTACGAACTTCGTGGGGGGGGGCATCTTTATTCACTAATCACCCTGTCATTTGACAGTATGTCTTTTGAGCTCATAAAGATGTCATGAAATAAACCATAAAAAGATAATACATTGTATGCTCGTCTTCTGTTGGTTGTTGCTTATGTGTGTGTGTGTGTGTGTGTGTGTGTGTGTGTGTGTGTGTGGGGGGAGGCATCCTGAATGTGGTTCTGTTTCTAGCAGTAAAATTGTGGGCAAACAGGAAATCAAACACATTGAAGTACATGAACAGAGGGACGGTATTTGTAAACTAATGCTTTAGAACAGTGATTCATAATTGTACTGAGCAAGTTGGCTCAAGTGTAACACTTCTCATGGCCGCGCCATAGCTCAAGTGGTTAGTCGCTGGCTTCCCACTGCGGTGGCCCGGGTTTTATCCTGGGTCTGGTCAAGTGGGATTTGTGGTGGACAAAGTGGCACTGGGGCAGGTTTTCTCTGAGTACTTCGGTTTCCCCTGCCAATCTTCATTCCACCAAATTACTCGACAATCACCTTCACCTAGCCTATGGGGCTGGTGCAATAGGGCAGAAGTGGCTGCAGTACAAGGGACTTAGTCCCACCCCACCAACAATAGAAAAAACGCTTCTCACTTAAACTTCATTGCTGTTTTCTGTCTCAGCACAACTACTATCAAAATCTCATTCACGTTGACTGTGTATAATGAGTTTATTAGTCTTAATAGTATAACAGTGTGCTACGTGTTTCGGCTTATAAAGCCATCATCAGGCGGTACACATTAACAAACATTTTCAAACTATTGAATTGCACTTTATATGAATTCATATATTACAGTATAATAAGTATTATCAATGTATCTGAATTTTGACACAGTTAATACATTCAACGCATCATCTCACTTACATTCAGGAGGTGCCTGGTTCAGATCTTTGCCCAGACATTGGCTATCCTGTGGTCTTGAGTCCCCCGACGCAAATGCAAGGCCCTCAGTTTACACTATAACTGCATCCTTTCACAGCCTCTCTAATTCATTATTAACTATTCATTGTACCATTCTGTTACTGGCAGCTATGTTAAGCAAATACCTTTATAATAAAATAGTGTAATAACCTTGCAGCATCAGTTGCAACACGTTTGTGGTAATGCCAGTGGAGGTGCCACTTGATGGCTTACCAGTGGTCTAGGCATACCCATTGTTAGTCATAAATAAAATAAAGAAAAGCATAGTTGTGATAAATAGAGTTGTGCAGTATTGATGGCAATCTCCAACAAGAGTTTTCTGGAACATCTTCTGTGAAGAAACACTCAAGGGAAATGTTTTTTTTTTAAGTGTGAATAAGACTTAAGTGAAGGACAGTCCTGAGATGGAAGCATCAGATGTATTGTAAGATGTGCATCATCATGCAAAAGATCAGAGCAGGATTTTCTGGTTATTAAAAACCGAATTGTAGGGTGTGGATTAAATTGTTCCATGAGACCAGATTATGAGCAAAATAATTAAAAATTATGCTGGCTAGTTAAAATGCTTCTGTGAGCAAAGTGCATAGCTTTTATCTCAGCAGTATTGTTATATGAACTGGCTCTTTGTTACATAAACTGTTTGATCATTATTAACACAGGAATCATTTAATTATGAACTAAGCTTTCCATTTCCTGCATGTTTCCTTGGTATTGTTTACATATGTGTATATACTCTGTTGTCATAGTGAAGAAAGCTGTATCATGTTACATTTGAGATTTTAATGGTAACAACTGTGAAGAATTATCGTCTTCTGGGATATGATGCAAAGAAATATGATAGAATTTCACTGGGAATTTGGAGGAATGTACTGCTTCCATCTTCATAGTTAATGAGTAAGCCCAGCAAGCAGCAAGTTATGCTTAGTCTCTAACCCTGAAGATGGGACAGTACCTTTCCTGCAAAGTGTCAGTGAACTTCTACCACAGTTCACTGTGTCACATCCTGGAAGATCATACTTGCCAAAGCTTTATCAGATGTACTGTTATATTCTGCATTATATCAGAATGGCTATGATTCAGTTAGGCGGGAAGTATTGTACAGTATTCTGATAGAGTTTGGGGTACCCATGAAACTAGTTAGGCCAATTAAAATGTGTTTAAACAAAACATGTAGTAAAGTCCATATAGGTAAACATTTGTCTGATAAATTTTTTATCCAGAATGGTCTAAAACAAGGAGATGCCTTATCGCCACTCCTTTTCAACTTTGCTTTAGAATATACCATTAGGGAGGTCCAGGGAAACCAGGTGTGACTGAAATTAAACGGGATACATCAGCTGTTGGTCCATGCTGATGATGTGAATCTACTGGGTGATGATATAAGTTACCATAAAGAAAAAAAAACAGTTTTAATTGACACAAGTAAGGAGGTTGTTCTAGAAGTAAACACAGAGAAAACTATGCATATGTTGCTCTCTCGTCACCAAAATGCAGAGCAAATATCATGACATAACGATAGAAAACAGATGTTTTGAAAATGTTGCACAGTTCAGATATTTGGGAACGACAATAACAAATGAAAACCTGATTCAGGAGGAAATTAAGAGGAGACTGAACTCAGGTAATGCTTGCTACCATTGAGTCCAGAACCTTTTGTCTTCTTGTCTGCTGTCCAAAAACATAAAAATTAGAATATACAAATCTATCATTTTGCCTCTGGTTCTGTATGGGTGTGAAACTTGGTCTCTGACATTAAGGAGGAACATAGACTGAGGGAGTTTGAGAACAGGGTGTTGATGAGAATATATGGACCAAAGAGAGATGAAGTGACAGGAGGTTGGAGAAAACTGCATAATGAGGAGCTTCATAACTTGTACTCTTCTCCAAGTATAATTAGAATGATCAAGTCAAGGAGGATGAGGTGGGCAGGGCATGTGTCATGAATGGGGGAGAAGAGGAACACGTATAGGATATTGGTTGGAAAGCCAGAAGGAAGGAGACCACTGGGAAGACCAAGACATAGGTGGGTGGATCTCAGAGAGATAGGTTGGGATGGTATGGATTTGATTGAACTTTCTCAGGATATGGACCAGTGAACACGGCAATGAACCTTCGGGTTCCATAAAATGCTGGGAAATTCTTGAGTAGCTGTAGAATTGGCACCTCCTCAAGAAGGGCTCGGCTCCATGAGGGAGTAAGTAAACCAGATTGGCTTAGTGATCGCATTGCGCAGGATGACCAGAACCTAAGTCATAACCTTCTGATGAATGTTTTACTGGGACATGTTTTTGGTGTGCCTTGCAGCTTTCTTCTCTAGAAATAGTGTTTCAGGACCATGCTTGCCGCAGTGAAGGAATGGAACTAGCACGAGAACTGGACTACAATGCTGCAGCTGCATGGGTGGGGCATCCATACTTTGATTTGGTTGACAATTCAACAGATTTTGAAACAAAAATCTGCAGGATGATTTCTGTGAGTGGTATATTACATTAATTGTATGAGTAGTAATGTAAAAGTGCCCAAACAGATTTGTCACTCAACTCATTTAGGTCTAGAATTTAACTACACAGTTGAATGTAGTATGTCTTGATGTACTTATAAGCTTTCAGGAAGTAGTTAGAAACTTAAAATAATATTCATTAAATAATTTATGGAAGAAAGATATTTAGTGTTGCTTGTGTGTGACAGATGATGTTATCGCATAAAGAAATGATTGAATGTTGTCAGGTAGGTGTTGCCTATGAGACAGTACGTAACACATGATGGCATGAGTTTGGAAGTTGAATGAAGATTCACAGATCATAGACATGGAGTCAACTTCAAATTCACCAGTGCTGTATTTACTGGTCTCCTGAGAATCTAAACACTGATGTGGACAAGGCATTGAATCTGCCAGGATGGACAGTGGATGTATCCTCCAGGTGTTTATGGGAGTACATGAACATTCTGGAGTCATCCATTATAATTCGTGTCCACAGTGTGTTCATAGATTTGGTGCCCTGTGTTCCAAGACTGGGAGAGGAAGAAACCTGTTATGGTGCCCCATGGCATGACCATGTTCTTCCTTTCACGGGAAGGGGAGCGGTGGTATGGTACCAGCTGGGTGTGGGAGAGTTGTGACGAGACTGGAAAGTCCTCTGGAGGCAGTGGATAGCCTAATGGAATGAAGTGCCAAGGCCACCCACGAAGCTGGAGAGCCCAGGGTGAGAATGCTGTGCCAACCCCCGAGGGAGGTACTTATTAGGATGGCTGGAGACCATTTGTGGCAGAAACACACTGAGGTGTGCCCTTGAGGGTCATGGTGGGCAGAATGTGCCAGTTTAAATACAGATCAACTAGCTGATGGCATTGTGGATTTGTTTCTGCATGTAGTGAAGGTCACACAGTGTTGAAAGTGGAAGGACAAGTGTTGGGGCCAGTGTGGTGTTGTGGTGCCATTCACCAAGTTGATCATAAGTGTAACAGGGAGGCCCCCTTAGAATGGAGGAAATGCAAAATGGTGGCACACGCATAGGCTTCTCAGGACAAGTAACATGAAGGAGGGAGTGATGCCACATGATGCCTAACATTCAGAATCTTGGGATCAAAGAAAAGTTGCAGAGGTGGCTGTTGGTAGGTTATGTAGAGTACCAGTCACTGGCAGCCATGTATGCTCATGACAGTTTGGACTGTTTGATTTGAAGGAAATTAAATGAGCTTAACTGTGTGTAATTTGCACTGTTGATCATAACATTTTATTACAAATATATGAGGGGCAGTCAAATGAAAATGGGTCAGAAGCCAAAACATATTAAAGAACATTTTTTATCTCAAAAGTAATCTCCAAAACTGTTAATACATTTATCCCACTGGGAGATAAGACGGTCAATCCCATCCTTGAAAAAGCTTGTGGGCTGTCTACAGAATTACATCTTTACCCAGCCACACATGTCTTTGTCCAATGCAAACTGATGTCCACGAATGTCTCTCTTCAGGTCTCCAAAAATGGGAGAATCACACGGGAGAGATCTGGGCTGTAGGGGGGATGTTGAAGCACTTCCCAACCAAATCTCTGTAGTGTATTCCTCATATAGTAGGCAGTGTGGGGGCGCGCATTATCATGAAGAAGGATAATGCCGTTCGATAGCATTCCAGGGCGTTTTGACTTTATGGCACGTCTCAGTTTCTGCAAAGTGTCTTCATAGCGCTGTGCACTGATTGTGGCCCCATGCTCGAGAAATTCGACAAGCAGAAGGCCCCTGCAATTAAAGAAGAATGTCATCATCACTTTACCAGAACTTGTGTATAAGGCTTTGGATTTCTTCGGTGGGGGATAATTCACGTGTTTCCACTGTTGGCTCTGCCATTGGCTCTTGGGTTCAAAATGGTGGCACCAAGTTTCATCCCCAGTGGCAGCACAGGACAGAAAAGCATACTCTTCCTCAAGGTATTGTTGCAAATAACCCAGTGATGAAGCCATTTTCTGAGTCTTCTGTTCCTCTGTGAGTTGATGTGGAACCCACTGCGAGCAGATTTTGTGGTACAGCAGGTGTTTTATCACAATGGCGTGTACAGAACCATGACTTATTCCCATCAAAAGACTAATTTCTTCCACAGTGATCCGTTGGTTTGCCCGGATATGACCATCGAACGCAGCAATGCCATCAGGAGTGATGCCACAGTGAGCCTGTTCTGGGTGGGCATCATCTTGCAGTGTCACACGTCTCTCTCGGAATCTCTTATGCTATGCCAGCACATGCGAACATGACATGCTGTGTTTGCCGTAAACAACAGACATGCGATGATGAATTTCTTGTCCTCCTACTACTTCAGCAGTCAAAAAGTGCACTTCACTTTGCTGTTCTTCTTTATGCGCCTCCATTACTGATGTTGGACAACCACACGTAGTGCTAACCTTACTTCCAGCACAATAAACAAATGACTCGTGTGCAAGGGCATGTCACTGTGCTTTCCTGCGCCTCCACCAGATGTTCGTACCCTAAGCAAAATCCAGTGTTACCAACTTCTGCGCCGTGTGAGTTATGTGTGGTGACCTGTTTTCATTTGACTGCCCCTTATAAATAGATAATTTTATATCATTCCTTATGAAAGGTTAAAGTGGCTCTTTGAAACTAGGTGCATGGGATTCTGATGGTAGATCTTAAAAGATATTTATCTTTGTTGTTGATAATAAATATAAATTATGTGTCTGATACCATTATGAAACTTTGTTGTTTAGAAGTAATGCAGTCATCTGGATCTAGCAGCCCTTTGGAATTGAAAGCATCAGTATCAACTCTTTTTGTTAAATATATGAAAGTATTTATGATGAATTGTGCTGAGTATTTCTATGAAACTTTCTGTTGAGTGAAAATTTGCAAATCATTTAATAGTTCATGTTATTGTAACAACAAGGCACCTACTCGTAGCTTTGGATGAAATGTTTTCATGTAATGTAACCATAGTGAATTGTAGTTCCCCAGGGGTCAGTTTTAGGGCCTGTGCTTTTCCTAATCTGTATAAATGATTTCCCTCCTACACTAAACATCTCATCAGTACCCATAATATATGCTGATGACAATGGTGTCATAATTTCTAGTAACAATTTAGGTGATTTCTTCATACTATCACACGAAGTTCTCCCTCAAATGAGTAAATGGTTTTCTGCAAACAAGCTATCCCAGAATCTAGATGAAACAAATGTAATAAAATTTACAAGAAAAATCTCACCACAGTAACCATTAAACATTGGCTATAATGCTATATATATAGAAGAGGCAGTAAGCACAGAATTCCTTGGTTCGCAAATTGATTATCATTTAAAACGGAAAAACCATATCAGTCAGTTGGTTTCAAAGCTAAGTGGAGCATGTTATGTAGTTAGATCTGTGTTGCACATCAGCAACATTGACACTGGTAGACTTGAAAGGATTTTGACGATGGTGTATACTGTATGTCTTTGGAGGGTCCAGTGATTGAGACTAGCTCTTTCTAATGGGCCCAACTGAGTAGGTTTATCCTTCCCCACCCACCTGAAGTCGGAGACCGATCCAGTCTCCGAAATGTCATCGTCTTTTGTCTTTTACATACCAGACGATGGATGAAGTCCAAAATAAGCCAAAAGAAGTACGATGTTGACACTCTCTGATCAATTTATTTTGCTTCACTCTTTAATGAAGTATGGAATAATTTTCTTGGGTATTTCATCTGACAGCAAGAAGGTATTTACCTTGCAAAAGAAAATTGTTAGATTCATGATGGGTGTCAAATCCTGTAATTCTTGTGGAGATATATTTAAGAGACTACAGATCATTACTTTTCCATGTGAATAGATATTTTCATTAATGAATTTCATTACAAACAATGAACATTTTCAGACCAATGCAGATGTACACAGTGTTTACACAAGACACAAGCACGCTTTCCATAAACCAGTTGCTAACCTCTCATGCTTTGAGAAAAGTGCATAATATGCTGGTATAAAAATTTTCAATAATCGGCCATCTGAATGAAAAGCACAATTTAGAACAACACTAAAAATGAACTTAAACACACTCATTCTACTCAGTTGATGAATACTTATTGTCTAAAAATGCCTCATCCATTTAAAGGCTGCGTAAACAACTTAATTTGTCAGTATTGATGTATGTATGTGGATGTATTTTTGAATAGTCTCATGTGTAACCACTATATTTTCTTGTGTTTTCTTCTGTGACAGTTTCACTTGTGCTGTACATATATTTTTGTATTTGTTTCACTCATTCCACATTCTGCAGTCATTTTCACTAACTTTAGATCCAGGAAATCCTGTGTAATGTAATGAACATGTAAATTGTGCTCTAGTGAGATAGAACAATGAGAATATTCAATGGAGTAGGAAAATTGCTCAAAAGTTACAGATTGACATAATAAGACTGCTTTACGGCTGTTTACTTTTCCTGTTATCATAATTATAATTACCTTCATCATCATTGCAATTTCTTTCCACCATTGAGGTTTGTCACCTTCAAATGCTTGCTTTTGCCAGTTGTTGGTGGAACACATACTTCAGTAAGTTACATGCTAGCCTTGTACAGAATGGTCATGTTATTTTCAGAGTGTGTGTTTGAAACTTGGTATCGACACTGGTGACCGCTTACTGACCAATTCAAGGAAACTCAAGTTCCTGGTACAAGGACCCTTGCCTAGTGATTCAGTCTTCCCACCATTCCAAGACTTTGAGGTGGTGCATAATTACTTACAGACCAACACTCCAACAATGCAAGCAAGGTTGAGGAAACGAGGTCAGAAGGGTGAGTGGAAGTATTATATAAACAAATTTGTTAGAACTGTTGTTGCTGTTACCATTAAGGTCATCACTGCTATTGCAACATGCCCTGAGTTCTCTTAAATTACATTCCCATGGAAAGGTTAGGGCACATTCTGCCTTCATTTCCTCAGTGCAGAGTGTAAAGTGTCAAGGTATGGCACTTGTGTGTTGATATGTCCTCAGCAATACTGAAAGGAGTTTCTTCGTTAGAAAATGAAGCATATTTTCCAAAAATATTATATCTGCATACAACACTTTAAACCCCCTTAGGAAGTTTGTTAAAGGACTGCAGTAATATAAACTTCTTTCCTTGGACTAAATCTAAAAATGGTAGGCTTCAAAACATTTACAGAATTAATTTTGCCCTGTGTAGGAAACTAATGGAATAAGCAGTGATGATTTTATGAAGTTTATGTGAACCGATACTACTCCCGTCTTCACCCTACAACCACCAAGCGTCGGTGAAGTCGGGAGCAGTTCGTCATCACTGGCCCTCGTGTCGTGTGTACAATGCTCCCCAAGATCGTCGTGGAAACCAAGCTCGCGGCGGAGAATCATTATTGAAGTCAATGACAGACGCAAAAATAACAATAACAATGTTTAATAAACACAAAAATAAGTAATGACAAAAATACACAAAAAATACATATATAAATAGAAGAAACCTGGCTGAGTTTCTCCACCCTACATTAATCCGCACCTCGCGGCATCAACTCAACAACCTGCCCAGTTTCACTGGCCCAGTGGCATTTGAATACAAGTCACTTCCTTCCTAGCCACATGCGGCATCAAGACAAATACATAGAATGACTAAATTGAACTGGTCAGCCACAGGCAGCATCAAGAAATTACATGTCTATATAATACAGGCTAAGCAAACCTCAGTCACAGGTGGCCTCAAGAAAATAATATATTTATATAAAAAACTAACTCTTGTGTCGCCGCCACACCATCCCCTCGATAGCTGGCGACTGTAAACCCCAACGTCTGCAGCCAGACCCAGAGTATGCCGAAACAATCTTGAAACAACACCCCTCTGAACTGAAATTTAGAAAATATCCATGGCTGTGAAGAAAGCAGTCTTCTGGGATTTGGCACCTGTATATGTGGTGTTAACCGACGTTTCGGAGGAACGTATCGCCTCCATCTTCAGGGTAGAAGAAAAAATATAAGAAATCTGCAAGCAAAGAGACCGTGAGAACTGGTAAAAGCAGACTGGTGTTGGAAATATACACAGCTATGTGAGAGCAGAGAAGGAAGGGGGAAGGGCAAGTATACAAGTGAAAACAGTAGTGTGGGAGGGGGGGGAGAAAGGAGCTGGGACAAGCATGGTTTTTGTGTTGGGGGAGAGAAAGGCAAGGTTAAAGGCTGGGCACTAATCCATAAGCTGAAGGGAGGGGGGTTGTTATGTTGGTTGGTCGTGGCCTGTGTGGCCTTCTGGATCTGGCGTCATATCCCNACAAAAACCATGCTTGTCCCAGCTCCTTTCCCCCCTTCCCACACTACTGTTTTCACTTGTATACTTGCCCTTCCCCCCTTCCTTCTCTGCTCTCACATAGCTGTGTATATTTCCAACACCAGTCTGCTTTTACCGGTTCTCACGGTCTCTTTGCTTGCAGATTTCTTATATTTTTTCTTCTACCCTGAAGATGGAGGCGATACGTTCCTCCGAAACGTCGGTTAACACCATATATACAGGTGCCAAATCCCAGAAGACTGCTTTCTTCATAGTCACCGCCGTAAAAGCCTCAAATCTTACATCCCTGGCTGGTCTGCAGACATGCTTACCCAAGTGGATCCACTTATCAGACTAACCCTCTGCTCCCAAACATACTTCTTTCCGAGACACAGGGGTAGAAAGGGTGGGAAAATCACGTGGTATTTGGGAAGAAGAGGAGGGGGTAAGTTCTAGGACCTCGGGTGAAGGGTAGCATGGGAGATATGGCCATTACGTCACGGAAGGAGCCATTGCTCTAGCACGGCTCATATGAGTCCCTATAATTTGAAATGTGGACTCTTTGGGGAAAAGAACAGAATACAGATATAAAGGGCTCATGTTATATACATGCATAACACAGTTTTTGATACAGTTTCATGGTTCCTGGCAGAAACACCTCCAGGTCCATGTTTTCTTATGAAATCATGTTTTTGCAACATGGGCCATCATCAAGTATATATGACCTAAGGAAATTGTTATACTTACTTACTTACTCATGCCCTTCTGGAGGAGCCACCAATTCTGCAGCTACTCAAGAATTTTTCAGCATTTTATGGAACTTGAAGGTTCATCACCGTGTTCACAAGAGCCCTCCACTGGTCCCTATCCTGAGCCAGATCTATCCAATCCATACCATCCCATCCTCTCTCTCTAAGATCCATTCTAATATTGTCCACCCACATACGTCTTGGTCTTCCCTGTGGTCTCTTTCCTTCTGGCTTTCCCACCAATATCCTATACGCATTACTCGTCTCCCCCATTCGTGCTACATGACCTGCCCACCTCATCCTCCTTGACTTGATCATTCTAATTATACTTGGAGAACAGTACAAGTTATGAAGCTCCTCATTATGCAGTTTTCTCCAGCCCCTGTCACTTCATCTCTCTTTGGTCCAAATATTCTCCTCAACACCCTGTTTTCACCCTCAGTCTATGTTCCTCCCTTAATGTCAGAGACAAAGTTTCACACCCATGCAGAACCAGAGGCAAAATGATAGTTTTGTATATTCTAATTTTTATGTTTTTGACAACAGACGAGAAGCCAAAAGGTTCTGGACTGAATGGTAGCAAGCATTACCCAAGTTCAGTCACCTCTTAATTTCCTCCTGAATCAGGTTTTGATCTGTTATCGTTGTTCCCAAATATCTGAACTGTGCCAAATTTCAATTAGATTGTGAGGGCTGTATGTGTAAAACGTTTTTATTACCAATTATTTTGTTAAAATGTTATTAAAACTTTTAAAGTTATATAATGAAGTGTAGATGTAGTGCGGCACTCCTTGTATGTTCCACTTTTTGTGAGGGTGTGTATGTTTATGTCATCTGTGAGTGTGGAGTGTAGTCGCTTGAGGATTCATCACACACATTCACTGCTTGTATAAGTTAGGACAGAGAGACCAGCCTCTGTTGGGCAGAAGAAAGAATAATAGTAGAAACGGCACTACACAGGCCTTTGTCTGAAAGTTCCCACTGGTTCTTCTGACTTCTGCTGCTCACTTGCAGAGTGTTGATTTGTAAGAAATCTGCTTTGTCTCATCATTTGTTCTTATAACATAATCTCACAAAAATATATTAAATGTTCAAAGTTGTGGATATGTACCTATGTGGGAAACGTTTTGGTCAAGAATTAAATACATTATTTTTGTGGCCATATATTTTGGATAGTTTTAATTCCTTCTTGAAAAGGGTCACTGTAATGTAAATTAATATCTTTTCGAAGTTGCAGTATGTTTTGAAAATCACTGTTTTGGATTGCAGTTCTGGATTACAAATTTATCTGGGAACAGAATCAACTTCTGTATTTGCAAACTTCATTTGAAATTTTCTTTCATGTTGGGTTGAACTCCACCATTCTGCCAAAAGGGTAAACACATCTGTACAATTCTTTGGTTCCACATGCGGAGAATGGCTGACATATTTGATCGGTTTATTCAGGTCATTGGAGCTATATTCACACTATTCGTAAGCCAAAGATCCGCAATCAAGTGGTGGAAGTGAGAACTCAACTCACACATCGAGACTACTTGAACATGCTTGCTCAGAAGGATGATTCTCATTTCACAATCTTCAAGAAGAGGCGATGCTTTCTTGTTAAAAATCAATACTTTCAACTGGACATTTACAGAGAACCTTGTCATCCTAGGTATGTATTATCAGCCTTTTAATTGTCAAGTTAAATAACCATTGTAATTTTCTTGTAGACAGGTTGCTTTGCAAACAGTTGCTATGGAAGTGTTGTTTTTTGGGATGTGATGCCTTGTAGTCCAGTACAAGTTTTCAAACTTTTTGGAAGATGGTACTGCCCCCATCATCAGGGTGAAAGAGGTAAGGGACTCTTGTCGGTGCTTGCTAGTTTCTTGTGTGGATTACTTTCTGCCCCAGAAGGTGGAGGCAGTGCATACCTCTGAAATGTCGGTGCATTTCCACCCGACTGCATGGCATCCTGTTTCTGGTCACCTCTGTGAGAATCTCAGATGTCAGAAAATATTACTTTGCTGCATTCTTCACCCTTCTTCTGTCCAGAATGAACTGAACTGTAAATGGTAAACTTTTTGAACAGGTTATTATGATGAAGAGTATACCAGACAATGTGGACAGGTGATTAGCACTCCTGTTTCTTACTTAGGAGCTCTGGTCTTGGTCCCTGAATTTGACTGTACTATCTAAGGCCTTTTGTGATTTTGCTTTAAAAGCATCTGTATTAATGCTTCCCATGTTACCAAATTACCTAAACCTCTTTTTTTTTTCTTTTGTCAGCTTCAAATTTTGTTACATTTTTCAGTTATATCAGTCGAGCATTGTAAAAGAACAACTCCTGCCATCTAATATCATTTGCAGGAATTAACGTAAGAGGAAAGTAAAACTGAATGGCAAACTATATATATCATGTACATCAGGGAAGTGAGAAGGTGGTCGCATAATGCATCTGAAACAAGAAGTCGAGGAAAATCTCTGGAGAAGAATTGTGTTTTACATGATGCAGGAAGGGTTATGCATATAATTTATTCTTTTGCACATATTAATTTTCATTGTTGATTGTTTGAGTTTTTACAAAAGTATCAGCATATAATGAAAATGTGGGTTGTAGTTACCTTTGTGAATGCTTGTGTAGAACTCCTTTATAATCCACTTAGGAAAATGGTTGATTTTCTAGGTGTAAAGGGTTGATTCTGCTGGAAACATATACCAGTTCAGAAGACAGCAGTGTTCAGAAAAGTTTGCCGCAGTTCCTTACTATTGTGGAAGAAGTGACTGGCAATCCATTATACTCCATGTTCAATCTTTCATTGCGTGAAGAATGGACTACTACCAAGAAATTCTGTCATGCATTACAAGGTAACCAATACTACAGTTTCACTTTTTATTTACTGTAAAATCTTCACGTGTTTTCTTTTGAGGAAAGGGATTTCATTGCTAGGACAACAAAGTTTCAAGGCTAACTGGAATATCCGTATTATTAGGAGACACGCTGTGAAAAGCATATTCTTAAGTATATCGTTTGTGTAAGATTTTGTTTGGGCTGTATTTTTTTGATGATGGTGGTGGTGGGGTGGGGGGGAGAGGTATGTGGCACCGCAGGAAGTTATACATCCGTGTAAAGCCTTCATGTGGCTCAGCATGGGCAAAATTGTAAGAGATAATGCTTACAGTCTGTTTTGTTCTGTGGTGGCTTGACATGTTATAAAGATGACTGTAAACTTTTAAAGCAATTATGTATTAAGGTTGGGAAAATTGTACAGAATTGTAATCCGCAGTAAAAACATTAAGTCAGGAACATGCATTTTTACTGGAAAGGAGCACACCTTTGATCAGGTTACTGGTATTTCAGCAAGAGAGTTTGCAAGTACATTGTGCCTGACCAGGAAATTAATCTGACCTCATTGTGCATTATTTCAGTTGAATAGCTGACTATATTCTGACTGTGCTCATAATGACTTTGTTTTATTCTGCAAATTCATAGTGGATGTGGTTTTGAACCAGTTGAAGATACTACAAATAACAAGATTGTGACAGTTGAAGAGATTTCTGAAGACTTTAAGAACTGTTTTTTATTATTGTATACAGAATTGTGAAGACTTTGGAAGGATGTTATATTTGTCCCTTCATTGTACCTCCAATTTTTGTTGTTATTTTATTCTGCAAAATTATTGGTCATTCCACAGTAAATAAATGGTTTATCTCTGAAAATGCTAAGTGGACCCACTGCTTTGAGATTCTGCTGCTCATTGTTCCATATGTATGGTACTACATGCTGCAGGAGTTAAAGTACTAGGATTTCATTGCAGGTCCTGATGAAGAGGTGCCTGGTGCTGTTAAAGCTAACGGAATCAAAGGAGGACTCGTGAGTAATGGGATTTAAATGACTTTGACTAGGGATGAGAGTATGGAAGATATGGATTCTTTGTCTGGGATGAAATGTGAAATATGTGGGTTCAGTGTTCTTTAATTTATTTAGTACTCGTGTGCTTCTTATATCTGGGAAACCAAGGCATGAATATAAGGGTTATTTTTTTTTTGTATTGCAAAGTATGAGTTCAGATTAGAGAGCTGGGTATAAGCATTTAGAATGCTGTCGTTAGAGATTCTCTTACATTTTATAAATGACACTTTACCTCAGTCTTTGTCCTAGAAGTTATATGATCATAATTCAGCTTGATAACATGCTGTGTGAATAGTACTCAACAGTATTTTTGCGTTCATTTCCTGTGTTCTTCCACTTCCCCAGGATGTTCCAGTATCTTATTTATTAGGGTGATTTCACAGTTACCAATTGTACAGTTAGAAGCAATCTGGTACTTGTTTAGAGTTTATTTATAACTAAGATTTCAATGTCAGTTTGTAGTGTTTCTTGTGTGTACTGCAGTCTACAACAGGATATCATTGCCCATAAAAGAATAAATTAACAGAAAATATAACATTTCATAAGAAAAGATCGGACAGTTTGGTGTTGAATGTGCGCATGCGTCTTCTCCCATCTTTCTGAATTGACACATTTAAGTCACATGGAATTTAAAGGATACTGTATAATTTATGAAACAGTGTGAGACCTTCATGAGTTTATGTTATGTTTTTAAGTTATTGTTATTGGGAAATTCTGTTGTTTGGTTCTTGAAATTTATTTTTATTTTTGTTGTACCGATTATACAGGGCTACTATAAATGATTCATTCGTTTTTGAAACGCTGTATTTTCCAAAGCATATAATTGATATATAAAAATGACCGTAAACTCGCCAAGTTTTCTTCGCACTCTACAAATGTTCTATGTGTGCCCCTTGGGTCACACGACACGCGTCCAGGCGGTAGTCGAGCTCGTTCCACACATTTTGTAGCATCATCCTGTCAGTGGTCATCACTGCAGCATCAATGCATTCCCTCAGCTCTACTAGTGTTCTTGGCAGTGGGAGTACGTGAACACGATCCTTAATGTACCCCCAAAGGAAGAAGTCACAAGGCATTAGATCAGGTGATCTGGGGGGCCAAGTGAACAGAGCTGTGTCATCCTCACCAACATGCCCAATCCAGCGATGCCAAAATTCATTGTTTAGGTAGAGACGAACATTGCCGATACCACCGCAAAATGCTTTGTTTACGTGGCGGTTCTTTTCCGTACTCTCTTTTGAATGCGCATATTCAAACAAACAAAAACTCTCTTCTTGCTTTGTCACCATTTTGTAAAGGCACTGAACTTGTGCTGCCAACTGGTGCACACAATACAAACTCGGTGAGTTTATGGTTCTTTTTATATATCAATCATATTTGTACGTATAATACTTTGGAAAATATAGCGTTTTAAAAACGAATGAATCATTTATAGTAGCCCTGTATATATTTTTGCTTTTATGTCTTCTTTTATTTGTGTTAGACTGGCATCCATCATTTCTTTAATGGCTTTTAGGAGCTCCATGTTGTCCATTTTTGTTGTCACTGTAACTACATGATACAATCTTAAAGCCAACAATTTGCTGCAATCGATCAGATCCAACCAATTCTGACACCAAAATGTCATATTTGGGGTTGGTGTGACTAATAATAATGGGTTCTGGATTTGATGATTGGGTTCATTGGCACTTCTTTACAATTGCACTCATCAATAACACCTCACAAATTGAACTCCTTCTGATTGGCATCTGTTTGACAATGTCTGTGAAGAATCTCTCACCACTATCTACTACCCTTGAATTCACGAATGAACTCCCTTTTATAACTGTCAGAAAACCGAACGTAGATCACCACTTCCAAGGGTTTAACTACTGCTCTATATGAATGTGTTATCTATGAAATATGCATGAAATATGCTATGAAATAGCAAAATGGGTAATTTTGTATATAGTGCCACTATTTTTAGGCAGTGTTTACCGAGCATTGCTCTCCAATGGACTCTTCCAACTTGTCCTGGAAACATGTTTTAACAAGCCATTGTCTAGCAATGGATTATTCTGTCACAGAAAATATATGTTTTGTTTGTTTCTTTCTTAGACTAAGGTTTCTATGAATTACAATGGAACTTTTTTGTAGCTACCTTGATAAGATTTGCTAGGTAAAATTTATGGACCCATTTAATAATTGAATAAAATATAAGCCAAAAACAAAAGTTAACCAAAAAACTTCAGAGAAAAGAAAAGCATATCTGTCCCCAAAATCAACATTTTTGCATAATGTATTCCCAGAAATTCTGGGTTGTATAAGTCTGTATGTTCATTTCCACAGTTTCTGTTGAGAACCACGTTTAACCGCTTTCTTCTGTAGTTTCATACTTGACTTCCTGTTGTGTGTGAGAGAGAGGTTGATCGCAGCCCCCTGAGCTACAGGATTAATGCCCTCCATTTAACCTTCCCTTCTCTCCCCCTAACACATACTCTATACCAGCTCTGGCCCACTACCTGCTCGCCATTCCACCAGACCCTTCCCCTCCCCCTCTCTGCTGTTTCCCCATGTAGCCACACTCCTTCTCCCCTTCTCTTATACAGCTGTGTTTACTTGACTGGACTCAGTCTGTTGCACCTGCTCTGCTTGTTCGCTCGTGGATTTCTTCTTGTCTTCTACCCTGAAGATGGAGGCGATACGTTCCTCCGAAATGTTGGGTAACACAATTTCTACATGGCGCCACATCCCACAAGACAGCTTTCTTCATAGTCACCGCTGTGAAAACCTCAAATCTTACATTCTTACAAACATGTTTTGTAATTTTGTTACCTTGTTTTCATTATTTTGGCAGTTTCTTAATTAATCAGTCTATTTAACAAACAGGTGTAGTATTGTTAATATAAAATTGATCTGAGTTTAATGGGGTTATAAAGTCATGTGGCACTGATCTGATATGGTTATGGATGAATTTTCTTCAGATGTTGGCCATTCTTATCCAAATAAATGAAAATTTCCAAAGACAGTGTCCTATAACAGACTGCATTTATTTGCCACTTCAGCAGAAAACTGAGTGTTTGTTTAATCTGTGTAGTGTATATTGAAAAATGCATCATAACAGTTTCATCATAGTACAGCATGAGCCATAGTTACTTGAAATATATATATCCTGTCATGCCCACATCATCATGACAGTCACATGCAGGGAGACAGCCTTTCTGCTGTATGCAAATGCTGTTAGTGGCTGTATTTTCTGCTGAAACAGCTGTGGTCATGGTGAAGGTGCTGTAGCTTCAGTGACTTTGATATATTCTCTGAATCCTCTAAACAGATTCTTCCTGTCGGGGTAGTTGTTCTCTGGATATTTGAAACACTTGAGGGTTTTTTTTTCTGAGTTCCTATCCCAGACATGGATTGGTTCAATATACTTTATCTTTCAATTGTCCACACATGAAGAAATCACACTATCGGTGCTGGGAGATTGATATGATTTATTATGCTTTCTTCAAGCACTCTGTTCAAGGTCTGCGTGGAATGTTTGGCTGTGTGTACATTAGCAGAACCTCTTTTTCTTCTCTCAGTTGCTTGAAATACAGCTGCACTGTCTCCTTAATACATCTCTAATAATTATTTGTTTTTGCATAAAACACAAGGCCAGTTATCCTCCTTGCACGTAAGGCACAATAGACATGAATTTTTACTTTATGGAATGGAATTTTCTGTGTAGAATGTGGGTATTTTGTCCTCCAGTGTGTGTTATTTTGTGTAGTCACATGTCCATTAAAATAAAACCAAATCTTTCAACTAGGGATGTAGTTCACTGTCAGGAACTGATTGAAAGCAGCAGTTACAGAAATTAAGTCTGGTTACTGGATTGTGGCTGCAAAGAGTGCACAGATGTGGTTTTGTAAAGCCATAGTCTAAATAATTTTGCAGCAGCTGTCATGATTTGTTTTGTTGCTTCCACTTCTTGTGTGTGGCACTTGAAAAATACTTGCAAGACAAGAGGTCAAGCAGAGCTCCAATTTTGTCCAACTTTTCTTCTCTTAAGGCTTGACATTGATGTTTTGGTTTACTGTCTGTTAACAGTTATTTTTACTTTATTTATAAGATTCTAAAGAGTGTTTCTGCAAGGAGCTCGAACATTTCATATGACTCTTCCTAGTAGAGTTACACTTTACATAAAACTCATGCAAAAACATTTGATACTGTAATGTAAACTTCTCCATGTTCTTCACAGTGGAAATCTAGCACTAGTCATGCAAGCAAATGCACTGAGAAAGTATCTACTTCCTCTGACTGCTGTTGCTGACTGTCAGAGTGGAAAATGATGTAATGATTGCACATAGTGGAAAAGCTGTGCTTTGCATGGCCCATTAAGCTCATTGTATGATGCCCTGGTATATGATCTGCATGCTTTATGAAATTGAACTTCTTGGAGTTTTCATTGTAACAAATAGGAATTTCGTTGATATGTTACATATATGGTCAGTTCAATGAAATTGGGATTATCATCATGTCTAACAAAATTAAAAGTTCATATATTTTGTAACTCGAATGTAATCATATACTCTTGCATGACAACAGTGTACTTAACAGTTTAAAGCATATTTTGACCAATAATTATTACAGTTATGAACTGACCTAGTGTCAGCATTGTACATTTGTGTTAAATACATGAAATCTACATAACATGGGTTCAGCTCATGCTGATTGGATTTATGTTTTGTCTAAAACATCTTTAAGGGTATTTGATACATTGAGTAGGCAGCCTTGTGGGGAAGAAAGTCTGTTTGGTTCCCATTGTATGTTGAGAATGGAATCTAGTAACGTTCTCATTGTGATGTAATGATGTGCATCAGCATCTGGTAATGACACACCCTGAAAATGTTTTAGACAAGGAACATAGCGTGGTGAAGACTATGCTAAGACTCACTTTGCAGTCACGATGAATTCGGCTTAGTTGCAGTACATTTCCCCTTCTTTAAAGGACCCAAGAATGCAACTTATATTATGTTTGATATAGATGTGGTATTTATATGTGACAGTGTAGAATACAGGATTTAATATACATTTTAGCCAGTTTTCATCTTTGAAGTAGTTTGTTTTAATGAATGAATTTTACTGCTACATAAATGTTTTAAAAGTTCCAGAATATTGAACAGAGACTAATTTAAAAAGTGCATACATGGTTCTCCAGGTAAAGACATCATCCATTTCATGAAAATCCTAGTCCTGTAGTTGGTATCTGTATCACCCAAGAATTTTCTTGGTGATATATTCACTGTTCACGTCTTTATATGCTTGGGCTTTTATCAGTGGATTTTCTGTTCATTCTCTGTTATACTGAAGAACATTGCATACAATATGAAGTATATTTTTAGCACTGAAACATTTGTCCGTTCACAGAAAGTGGCTCAGCTGCACGTATGGTTTACGGATCATCTCTTATGATGCTCTGTAAGAAAGTCCCCCCAATACTGTGCTGTGTTCGACCTCATGACTGTATATTGGTCCCATTAATTCTTTAA
Source organism: Cryptotermes secundus (assembly GCF_002891405.2). Taxonomy (NCBI): domain Eukaryota; kingdom Metazoa; phylum Arthropoda; class Insecta; order Blattodea; family Kalotermitidae; genus Cryptotermes; species Cryptotermes secundus. The sequence continues at coordinate 1,232,306 of NW_019724748.1, forward strand.
ATAGATTCTTGCAACAGTTGTATGATATAACAGTTTATAAAGTTTATTTTAGTTCACTTCAGAACGTATAATGTTCTGATTATTTGTATGGCAGTTTTGTTAATATTATACAACTTATTTATTTGACCGTCACAACACAACAATAAAAGAACTTCAAGGACAGTGCCCAGATATAGTTCTGCTACATGTTTCAGCCACTAGTGGCCATCATCAGGCAAACACACTTCAACAAACGTACACCACTAAACTGCGGTACGCAAAATTTGATACAATATCATAAATCATTTAAGATAATTTGCAATAAGAATACAATAAGTAGGTTATTTAAAACCAATAAAAGTCATATATAAAAAAACAAAATTAAAATTTGATTGACGTTTCTTAACATCAAATCAGTCGTTGGTTCCACTTTACATACGTATCCGTCGGCAAATAGTAAATTTCAATGTTTCATTATAAAATTGTATAGGAGGCCCAATAATTAATGGAATAGTTGGAGCCTCATCATACGGAGAATTGTACGTAATGTTGTTTACCTCCCATACATTATGTACAATTCTCCGTATGATGAGGCTCCAACTATTCCATTAATTATTGGGCCTCCTATACAATTTTATAATGAAACATTGAAATTTACTATTTGCCGACGGATACGTATGTAAAGTGGAACCAACGACTGATTTGATGTTAAGAAACGTCAATCAAATTTTAATTTTGTTTTTTTATATATGACTTTTATTGGTTTTAAATAACCTACTTATTGTATTCTTATTGCAAATTATCTTAAATGATTTATGATATTGTATCAAATTTTGCGTACCGCAGTTTAGTGGTGTACGTTTGTTGAAGTGTGTTTGCCTGATGATGGCCACTAGTGGCTGAAACATGTAGCAGAACTATATCTGGGCATTGTCCTTGAAGTTCTTTTATTGTTGTGTTGTGACGGTCAAATAAATAAGTTGTATATATTGTAACACAGCAGGATGCATGAAATGAAAATTGTTAATATTAAGCTACAGATGACTTACCAGGAATGAGACTGAATTCCCAAAGTGCTCGATTCTTTGAAGGGGTTCATTTGAAGTGTGTCTTAATATGTCTGAAATGAAAATTTAATTTGCATTATTTCTTTTTGTGCCTTTATATGCACATTGATACATATTCTTATCTAGTCAGTTGATGGTTTAACTTCTTATGCATAATTTATGTTTAAGCATATTAATAAATGCTTGTATCCAGGACACTGACCATATACTTCTGTTTCTGAATAGCTCAGATAATTGAGTATGTCTCATACGTTCGGTCAAAAAAGTCATAACATTTAATACAAGTGAATTCTCCAGTCACACCTTTATGAGAGACATCTTGAACTGTTACATCTGGTAATACATACGTAAGTAGTAGTGTGGGCCGCACCATAGCTCAAGCGGTTAGTTGCTGGCTTCCCACTGTGGTGGCCCGGGTTCAATCCTTGGTCTGGTCAAGTGGGATTTGTGGTGGACAAAGTGGCGCTGGGGCAGGTTTTCTCTGAGTACTTTGGTTTCCCCTGCCAATCTTCAGTCCACCAGTTGCTCCACAATCACCCTCACCTATCATATGGGGCTGGTACAATAGGCCAGCAGTGGCAGCAGTACAAGGGACTTAGTCCCACCCCACTAGCAATAAAAAAGCAGTAGTGTGTGGACATGCTGTGATGGACTCCACCATGGCATGTCTCATACACTACCATGTACTTCTCTGGAATACACACATCATCACAGCAATACACACATCCCACCGTGCAGCAGTTAGTAAGATATTCTTTGTAACCAGCAACAGAAACAGAGGCTGTCATTACATTCTTCCATATACTCAACAAGGATTTTAACTTAGATAACTTTAACCTGTTACTCATCACATAAACTATTTTAACTGTATTAGCAATTTAATCATTATTTGTATGACTAGTTTAAGGTCTCAGCATTTGTGGGATTAAAGAGCCCATGTCTGTGCTGGTGAGTTCCTCATTGACACACAGCTCCATGTTCTAGCAACAGACTTAGCACTGCTGAGCAGATTCACCAACTCACTGAAAACTAAAATTACAATATAAAATAAATAATTGATATAAAAGGATTAAATATAAATTTTCATTGATTCAGATAAAGTTTATGTAGAACTTAAACCAGTCCTCCCCTCTCAACACAAAAAATAAAGATGCCACTCTTAGCTGGCAGGCCAGTGCACAGACAGCCCCCAACTGTCTGCCTCATGCCATGTGGAGATGGTGGTCTCAAACCTCTGTCTATTAGAATTAAAATTCAAAATTTTTAAGCATATGGACAGAACATCTCTCTTATTAAAACCAAATTGCAAAAGAGCACCCATTGTTTTAGTGAGGTCGCAGCCCTGACTCCCAAAGACTGGGGCATGGCGATAACATTGCTGACCTGAGAATGCAGGTGAGCAGTGATACTTTGCAATAAGTCATATTTTTCTCATTTTCTCCACTGAATTGCTAATTATGGATCCTTTGGCCCTGTACCAGACCATGACATCACTGGTACAATCAGTACCCTTGGTCAAAATGACGAGATCTGGATGTAAATTGTCTCCTGCATCTGTAGTACATTTTTGTTCATGATAGACTGTATTCATGTATTTGGCATCCATGATTGTATCCTTAACCATAGCAATAACATTGTCATGCCAACGTTTTCTCTGGGGTTTCGTGGTAGAGTGTTGATGCAGAACATTGGTCTTGGTCTTGGGAGCAACTATGGCAACTCCTGCATTGTTGGGCAATATTAATTACCAGTTTAACGAGATTAACTCATACACTAAAGTATATTTCCCTTCTCACAACACACTGGGGCACAGAAGCCAGGCATTTCCTATGGGATAATCATGGAAATCCTCACCCCCCCCCCATGCCCCTGGGAAACACATTGAAGCCATTGAGCCATAGCTCAAGTGGTTAGTCGCTGGTTTCCTACCGCGGCGGCCCGAGTTTGATTCCGGGTCTCGTCAAGTGGGATTTGTGGTGGACAAAGTGGCGTTGGGGCAGGTTTTCTCTGAGTACTTCGGTTTCCCCTGCCAATCTTCATTCCACCAAATTCTCCATCATCATAATCACCTGGGGCTGGCTACAATAGGCCGATCAGTGGCCGCTGTGCCGAGTGGACCCACTTGGACTCCACCTCCCACTAAGTGAAAAGAATGATCATCACATTCCCCGACCTTCAGGATCAGCTTATGTGTAGTCATTTCAGGTATTGTTGAAGGCCAGGGATATGAGGTGCTGGCAAGCATGTTATTCATATTAATTTGGGAAGAGTCCAATCCAGTAATTTCTGGAACTCTAGGAGCCTTATGTAAAGCTGCACCCTCCCTCAAGTATGTGAGGAATTTAGGTGGGCCAGCCTTGGAAGACCCAGTCCACAATCCTTCACATAGAGGAAACCTGTAGAGATACTTGTGGGCAGATTCAGGATTGTCTTAAATATTTGTTGTGGCTCTAGAACAGCTGAGCTAATGTACATCCAGGATGGACAATCCTTGACCAACACATTGAGAAATCTGGGTATTATGTGTTATACCAAGAACTTAATTTTCTGGCTGTGTTTCAATTCCAACCTGGAGCAGTTTCTGGCTGCTTGTAGCAGTCATTTTTCTGCCCCAGAACCATACCTCCAGTGGCAAGAGTTCATGTCCACCCCAAGGTGCCTGAGGGCCTTTCCGGGTTCTACAAAGGGGAGGAGGTGGCCCTTGTAGCTCAAGCGGGGGATAGACGTAGCCCATGTTCTAATTTTAGTGGTAATTTGAACTATTTATGATGACTCAACCCGAATTTATATAAACTATCTTCTAAGGAATGAAGAATTAACTAGGTCTCTGTAGTGTTCTTGGCTGCGAGAAGCAGATTGTCCAAAAAGGCCAAATGGAAGATCCCCTTTATGTGCCTTGAGGCTTTGGGAGATCAGGTTAAAGAGTGTGGGTGGTAAGGGATCACTTTGCCTGACCCTCCTGCTGACAGCCAGGGGAACACAATTGGGTAACACAACAGTGTTAACTGAATATATGTTTCCTATTAGGCCTGTGGTTTGTGGTGATGTAGTCCTTGTTGGTGGAGACAGGCAAGTATGGCTGTGTGTGTGGCATGGTGTCAGATGCCTGCACAATGTTTGTAGCAGGGTTGTAAGATTGGTATGACATCAACTAACATTGGTTAAGCCTGTCTTATGGGAGGCTAAGCAGGTAACCTTCCTCAGCCTCCTGTCAAGAAGGCCTGAGTAGTTCCGTGCAAGTATGGAGATCATAATTTGCAGATTAGGCATCAAGTAACTCAAAGGAATATAGTCTTTCTTGAGAAGTCAGTAGTCAGTCAGCTACCCAAGAAAGTCTTTGCCATTTGTGGAATCCAGAGTTCGTTACCATATTCGCAAGAGCATGCCATTGAGCCTGAATCCAGTCTGGATGTTCACATCATGTCTTTATCCGCATGCTCTGCTTACGGTTCCCAAGAGTGTGCAGCAAGGGAAATGAAAATGATACTTTTGGACATTCATTTGCTCTAATTCCATGATCATACCAAAACTATTACTCATTTCCGTTTTTATTAAAGGCTTATTCTACTTAAGAAGAGCTGGAACAGCTCACTCAGTATAGTGACTAGTGACTAGATGACCAGGGAACAAGGGTTCACATTCTTGTAGGGGCACAGATATTTCTCTTCCTCCACAGCATCAAGACTGGTTTTGGAGCTCATCCAGTGGGTACTGGAGGCTCTTTTCCTGGAAGTAAAGCAGCGTTATATCCACTCCCCATATGTCTTCTTGGTTGGTGCTTACTTAAGCATAAGGATTTTATTTTATCTTTTTACTTTTTTTACTTTTATCCCATTTACATAGGGAAGACAGTCTTCTGTGCATTTAAGTTTGCTGCTTATACAATTTCAAAGTAATATAATAATTTTCATTAAATTTGTAAATGACTAGTGCTCTGTTCAGGATAAATGATAGGACAGTCTCTCTATGTCTGTATTGTTGACTCAAATAAGTAGTGAAACCAACATATTCCAAGAAGGTAAAATTGTGTGTAATTTATATGCATTTTGCACCAGAAATTAACCTCAATGCACCTAGTATTCAATAACTTTTCTGCTCATGGTTGTGTCATGTAACATGTAGAGGTGATCTGCTATGTACACCTGTCAAGTTCTGTAAAAAGCAACAGGAATATTAGCCAAGCTAAGAACTTGCCATTGTTTAAAGCTGTATAGAAGAAAGTTGAGATGACATTGTGTAACAAAAACTGACGAAGAAACCTGATTGTTGTATTTGATATTTGATTTTGCCCTGCACTCCTATTATACAAAAGAGCCAGTGTCCCAGATACAAACATTTATAAGTGTATTATTTCTATTGTATTGATTAGATGATTTTATTATGAGGCGTGAAATTCCCATGTTTTGTTGAATGTCTTTTTCTATTAATTAAAAATGTTGAGGCTTAACTGTGGCTTTAATTGATTTAAAATGGGTATATGTTATTTAATACAGTATATCTGTGAAATTTTAAATTTTATTGACAAATTAAATTAATTGCAACTATATTTCAAAATGAACTTAACATACGATGATCAGACAGATCTCCATTTCATTAAACTGCAGTCTACAAACTCTGAATAATCCAGTATTCATATAATTTTTTTTCAAATTGGTATTATTTGTGAAATTTTCCAGTCAAACTGTTATAGCAGTAATTTTCACAAACTGTAAAAGTATTCTGTCTTTTTAATAGCATGTCAAGTTAGGTACTTAATCCTATTGCAGCGATATTTGACTGAAGTTGAACAAGCATACATTACCTTATACTGTGACATTCGACTTCAGTCCTTATCAAGAAATAATCTCCTTTCACTGCATTGTTCAACTTAATTCAGTGGACTATGAAAATGGCACTTTTTTGTGTTTTGTTCTTATTTATATCTTAAAATTGCATTCATTTAGGATAATGGTGGGAAAACATACATAATGAAAGGTTAATGTATGTTTATCTTGTTAAATTTGAGTAGTGGTTACTTGGGCTACCAATAATTTATCAAAAATGTACCTGTTAAATTATGTAAAGTAATGTATTAACTCAATTTTAAAATAATGTATGGTAATCATAAGCTGCAGAAGTTTTTGTAATTAATTTACACATCAAAATGAATTTTTATTTGGTATGGTATTGACTTCTTGAACGTGTGTGTGTGTGTGTGTGTGTGTGTGTAAAAAAATTATATATTACAAAACAAAATATTTAACTTTTTCCTGCCATAAATGTGTAGTGTGATTACATTTCCAGTGAAGTGAATTGTGATGGCTAATTGCTAGAATTGTTAGCATCAGTATTATGCAAGTAACAAGCATATATATACATATGTAATTTAGTCACATTTATTATTCTTAAATTTATGAAACTGCTATTTTGTTACTCTTCAATACAGTTGTCAGTGATATGGAGAATCAGGTATATTTTTTCAACATTTCTTCAAATCATAAGGTTATTTTGCAGAAGAAGGTTGTTTCATGTATGAGCTTTGCTCACATCCCACATTCATGTTAATATTTCTGGATGTGCGCCTCACTAGTGATAACAAGATTTATGGCTGTCACCTGTAACTGTAGCACTGTGGCCTGAAAGAACTGTTACAACCTTTTTATGATCTCTGTATAGAAGTGTACTTATGAAGAGTGTGCACATTCATTTCTTGTTAATGGAAATATAAATGATTGAACAATGTACATTATCACTATGTATAAAATGAGCAGCTCTCACTTTGTTCTCCCTCCTATTATAAAGAGATATCCAGGACCAGTGGGTACATGTACCTCTTGGGGCTAAGAGAATGTGAGGGTGAAGCTGCCATTTATTTCCAAATAGGTCTGAGACTAAAAATGTACACTTTGGATACTATCCTTCCACATGTTCGTGGTGTGGTAACTCTGTATGTATGCTACAGTGCATTAATAACATTCGTTAAGCTTAAATCGGTTCACAATAGAAAAGTTATGATCGTTGTTCATTGAAAATGATATAGCTCATGCCTGGCAGCAATTACATAGGAAATCCCTAAACCCCACTAGGAATTACAGTGCTATCACCAATCCCCACACTTCACAAATCACCACACACACTAAGTCTTCTCAGTCTGCTTTCACTTATTGTTTCATCATAACGAATCTTAACAATGGGGGTTCTTCAGCTTCTGTGGTCATGTCGTTGTGCAGTCGTTAACCCTGCACAGCTGAACTGTCAAATTCATTATAGCACCATCTCTTCTCAGCCTCCCTTGCAAAACTCAACTCTGAACTAGGTGTTGCCTGGTCACAGACTTATAACAAGGGATACTGTTCATGCTCTTATGGCTTACAAACCACACTCCCTAACTGCTGATTCAAGCCTGACTGGGTTTCCCCAGTTGTCTTCCTTGTAGCCCCTCTGCATGGACCAAGTACAGAACACCATTTCCAACAGTAACTCTATTGTTGAGAAGCATGTTTACTGTGCTGTTGCATAGCAACAGCTGTTGTCTCATTTGTTTTGAGGTCTTTGCTTAGCAGTTGGTCTGTATACCACAATATTCTTGCTTTTCTCATTATTATATACACAGTATTTCAACACACAAAACTTATGTCAAGGGATGAATGTAGGAGGTCAAATACTATATCAGTCATATAAAAAAGAGCATTATCTTTTACAGTTCTACAAAATAAAAAATTATTCAAATACTTATAATGGAGGGACATTTTGTTCTGTATTTTCTTAGGTATTTCCTTTCTCTTCACATTTCCATTAGGTAAATGTTTTTATATTCTCTGATTTGTAAACAGTACCCTACCTTTCACCTTAAGAAAAGCCCTCCACAGTTATGATCATTTGCATCCAATGTGAAGCAGTATATTGCATAACAATTTTACCAGGATTTGAACCTTATTACCTACACTTAGCAAGATGGTTCATGCTTCACATCTGTGTGTAGGGCCATACAGAGGAAGAGTCAATTATATCAGTTACAGAACTATTAAATATTCTGTAACATCCTAGATGATTATGGGAATCAAACTCTGTACTTTTGCCCAGTTCTGCATGTTTATGTATCACTGTGTTATATAGAGATTCATAGCACTTCCTTTTGAGTTTGTTGTAACCTGTTTAATAAATTTATATATCTGAGAATTTGTAGGGACCGCACACCTGCATGTCTGTATACCAGGGGTACATGACATTAATATTTCCAGTGTCACGCCAGAGATGGACATCTGATGCGGCAACTGCATCATGCAGTGCTTGGCTAGTGTCTTGCATTAAGAGATGTATATGTAGTAACTGGTGTATTCATTGTTTTGGGTACAAGATTGATCCCCCTTCCCCTTACAAGCAAAGGGAAAACATGGTGTTTCCTCATTTGTACATTGGACTTTGAAAACCAGCAGGAACTATGCCAGTTTGAATAGCATTTTGAATCTTGTTGAAATTCACTCATCTCTGTGTATTCTGCTCCAACTACATATACTCAGCGTAATACTAATGTTCTACATTGAAGAGCTATCTTGGGCTTTCACTTTTTTGTGTGTGTGGCGGGCGCACATCCCATGTCTGATCAGTGAGGTAGACCTACACTCCAGGGACCAGCTGACATGATTGCTGATGTAATGTCTCTTCCTGGAGGGCTGCCGACATGTGAGTGAATCTTCAGTCAGTGCCCTGTCTACATACTCCATGGATGCAGGTAGTTAAGTGGACTTGTGCAGCAGTTCCAGATCCAGGAGATCAGAGACAGAAGGACTTCTGCAAGTCAAAGCCAGAGTTTGAGACCAATTTTGGACACAGATTTCAGCCAGGTGTCCCCCTGTTTGTATTGCAGCAACAGCCACTTATGTATATGCTCTCAGTTTCAAAGTAAGCTGAGGTTAGTAATTTATTATTCATCAAAAATCACTACATTCAAATTTTGGAAGCCAAAGATGCCGTATCTCCTTTGTATATAGTGTTAAAGGTTAGCATTAGTACTGTAGTGTGTAGACCTGGTACTAGGTAGCAACTGCAAAACAGACAGGTTCTCATGGCAAGTCCACGTGCAACAATAGTGGAACTGTTTGAAACGGTGTTTTCTATGCGGCCCATGCCAAGGGATTATATAATGAGGACATCAGCTGATCAGTAGCCAGCTGTAGGTCAGTCTGTGAAGAGAAGAGTAGGTGGTTGGTGTGAGATGGCCATCAGCCTGGGAGTTAAGTGGAGCAGGAGTTCATTTGTAGGGATATCTGCCAAATAGTAAAAACGTGAGGACAGAAGCTGAAGAATCTCCATTGTTAAGATCCTTTACCATGAAATGACTATTGGAAGCAGACTGAGAAGGATTACCATGTGCTGTAGTGATTTGTAAAGTGTGGAGATTTGCGACAGTGATATAATTATAGTTATGACCTGTAAGTGATCGATAAATACAATCTAAAATCCAAACCCCATCTATAGTCATACTCATACACGCGACAAAATAACGCACATAGGAGTGAGTAATTAATAGAAAAGTGCAGCAGTACAATGTGGGAAATGGTGTAGGGAGTTAGAAGTTAGTGATAGAAAAACTGTATACAAGCCAACAGTACCGTAATAAGTGTAAGTAAAATAGTGTTTTCAAAGCTACTTATATGTTAGATATTAGTAATCATCATCAGTAATCTGTCAAGACGACAGGTCCACAGTCTCTTCCAAAACAATTATATTAGTAATACACATTTAAATTTCGTAGATATGGCAGGATGTAAAATCATTATTGTAGTGTTACAGAAGCTGTCAAATTAATACACCAACCTTTTGATGGTGAAAAGGGAAAAGAAGAATGTGACCATTGCATTTGAATTAGTTAGACCAGAAAAGCATAGTATTTTATTGAAATATATGAAAACTACAGTCACTGGAGATGCAAGAAGTAAATTCTTACATCAACATAGAAAAAAATTATGCACATATTGGAGGAATATTACAATGTAATTTTTATGCTTGCTAGATGTTTAGCAGTCTGTAAAGTATGCATGAAATAATCACTTCGGGGAGCAGTTGAATTGATACCATGCGATCAGAAGTAAGGGAAGCAGTTTTGGAATTTGTAACAAAAAGGAACTGATAGGAGCCATGGGATCATTTAGTAAATTAGTAAATTTAGTAAATAAATTCAATTCAAATTTAATCATTTAGCAAAGGCATATTTTTTGCAAGGAGTGGTTACTGAGAGGATTCAGACTATTGTCAGAGCCAATGGAAAATCAGCATTGTTGTCCATTTGTTGCACAGATGCAGGAATGGAAGAGGAATCAGCTGTTATGTCAGTGAAAGAGAGGTTTCTTGGTACTGAGGTCTGACAGAGGGCCAGAGGTAACCAGTAAAGTTGGAGGATACCCCAGGTATGTGAATAAGGGATCCGGCAGAGGATTCGAGTTTGCAAACCTGGAGATAGAGAAAATGTTCGCCCTTGACATAGGGTGGTGTCTTAAGGGGCATGTGGTAACAGGATAAAATGCTACCAAGATTATATTCTTTGCAATTTTAGTGGAGACATTGCATGGGGACGTCAAATAGAAATGTTGGCACAGCTGCCGAGTACAGTTTGGGAAATGGATTTGTAGGGATGTGAGAGCAGCTTTTCTAGAACCAGGTAGTAGTGTATGGCTGTACTGGGATGGGGAATGCAGTTGGTTCAGTTGCTCTTTGGATGGATGTAGGCGTGAGGCAAAAGATAATCTTTCTCCTCGACACAGGGTCAGGTTTTGATTATGTAAACACAGCATCACAAGAGAAGGCACAGTATACAATTCCATTGCATCAGTGTAATGGAAATAATATTAGGAGAAAAAATGCTGAGATCAAATATACCAGGTGGTGAGACATTTAGACTGCAGGAGATGCAGGTAATGTTCCATGTGATGGAAATATTTGAGGGGGGGGGTATAATTGCAGCAGATACACTTAATTATTTTTTTTTTCATCGGGGATCTTGTTCAGCTAGCACTGTGCACATTAACTATCAACAAATAAAGATAAGCTTGCCTGCAGTAAGAGTGGTTCTGTATGTAATGGATATAGCTCAGATAAGAACCATTTGTACTCACAATTAGCAGAATTTGGGAGTTATAGAAAATGGTTAGGATGGATCATTTGAATTGAGGCTTGCAGAAGTATCTTCCGTGTCCCAGGAGGCAAACTGTCTCACCACCACTGCAGAATGTGCAATTCCAATACAAGGTACACATCAGTGCTCAGGCATTGTATTTTTAGTAGAAATTATCACTTGCCAGAAGCTTTGGAAGGAGAACTGAAATAATTTATGGGCCAGAAGTTAAATGACAAAATTATTAGACATTCTAATAGTCCATGGCTTTTGCCAACAAATTCAATAAAGGACAAAGAATGCATGAACAGAGTCCTGCAGCCTCAGATAATGTCACCAAGTCAGTTTACACAAATTCAATGCATTGCCAAGACAGTTTCCAGTGACATCAACAAATTCCAATTCTCCTGATCAAAGCTTATGCATATTAGTTAATTAGTACTGTAACACTAATGCTTGAATCCTAGATAACAGGATGGTGTACATCATGAAAGTGCGGCTTGCTAATCATAATGTTTATGATGTGTACATGATATTGCCATTTCCAATGAAGGTTTCAGATAGGATAAGCTTACCTTTATTTGGCCTGACAAGGAAATAATTTTTATGAATAATACAAACAACTCCGTGGCATGTAGTCTGCAAGCGAACTATACCGACCGAGTGACCGCCACTTGTTGGTGAAGTTAGTGCCAACTTTTGTGGATAGAGGGTGCCGTGTGGTCAGCGCAACGGATCCCCGTGACCGTTAATCTCAGTTTTCTAGACCAGATCCGCCATTTCCTTGAAATAGCTCCTGAATTATCCTCACGAGGCTGAGTGGACCCCATTCCAGTTCCACTACTTCCCAGAAAATTTGGTAACGAAATCGAACCCTGGACCTCTGGATTTGTAGCCAGGAACTCTGACAACTAGACCACAGAGGTGGTCCCATTTTTATGGATAATACAAAGCAATTATATGTGTGGGTAACTCAGAATTAATTAGGCTAATGTAAGAAACTGACTGATGGAAGAATGATATATAAAGAATTACCCTTAAAAATTAGCCATTCTTCTGATGAAAGTGAAGCATTAATGCCACAGCCAACTTGTGTAATACCTAAAAGCTGTAATCAACATATTTTTGAAATTAAAAAAATTATTTTGGTGCTATTAAAAAGAAGCATGTGGTTGCTTGTAATGTCAGTAGGGAGATGCACAGTAGCATAGTTGGTTGGGGCACTATACTACAAGCTGGAAGGTGGTGGGTTTGATTCCCAATTAGATCACTGGATTTTCAGTTGACCTAATCCTTCCAGTCACACAATGGACCTGGGGTCAACTCAGCGTTTAACAGAAATGAGAACCAGAAATCTTCCTGGGGATAAAGGGTGGCTAGCGCATAAGGCTGACAACCTCACCGCCATCTGTGAGCTGATTGTCTAGAAAATGTGATGGCCTTTGATGTCTCACAACCCTATGGGCCTTCACTGCTTGTTACAGGGATAGCTTTACCTTTTTTTCTTAATCTTTGTAATGCCAGTGTGTGAATACTTTACAGTTGTTTGCTCAAATTAGAACCATTTTGGCTCAGAAAGATAATAGAATACTAACCTTTCTGTAAGATTGTACAGGTTATAGCGACACAGTTATGATTGATCCATCACAGCACATTATGTTAATTACACAGGGAAAATATTATTTCACCTTAGAATTACTGTTGTGAATCCATTACTAACAAAATATAATTTAGATAAGCTTAAGTTACAATCACCTATGCATAATGATGGATTATAAATTATGAGGTTAATGATGCTAAAAAGTTACTGGAAGAGCAGGACTCAAAATTGAAACATTCACAAAATACAAAGCATTTTTCTGTATTTCTACTGGTGCAGTGCCTTTAGGACTATTAATTACTCGTGGTATTCTCTGTAGTCATCATTGTAATTGCGGTCAATGTAAAATGGTTAAGTAATGGAAAAGGTTCTACCTCCATTGTGTTTGAACCTAGAATCATTAACAGTGCCCATACCTCCAGTAATAGCTTACACAGGTGAGTGTGACACACTGCTTACAAAATAATATAGAAGAAAAAACAGATTTAGAATGTAGTACCACAGAATTGACACCCGTGACCTAGAGCCGCAGGGCAACAAAATCCAGCAGCCATAGCCTAGAAGTGGGAAAACGATAAATGGGCATTACTTAAAGGTCTCCAGTGCAGGGAGTTACGCATCCTACACGGTTATGGGAACTCAACCCTCTTCTTTTAGGTAGCTCTGTATGCTTATGTTATCAATATTACTGATTTAGAGATTTACAATATTTCATTTTTGGGTTGTTATAAAATGTTCTGTATCTGGGAAATCATTTAATTGGACAGCACATCTGCATGTTTTTGCATACCAAGGCTGCAAAGACAGACTGTCTGCTTAAAAAGTTATGGTTTGGACAGACCGCTGATGTAGCTAGTGTCTTGCTTTATGAGTTGTGTAATTAGTAAGTGGTGTATTCATTGTTTTGGGGACAAAACATAGAGAGACAGGACTGGGACCTCCTTGTACATGGGTTTTAAATACCCAGCATTATATGCCAGGGTGGGTACATGTGTATCCAAACTGTCATGGAGAGTAACTATGCCAGTCTGGATAGCATTTCAGACTTTGTCTATGTTCAGTCATTCTCTGTGTATTCTGTATACATATACTATATACATATATAGTCAGGGTAATATCAGCTTTCTATATTAATAAATTTGTTCTAAACCGAAGAGCTATCAAGGGCTTTCACTTGACGTGACACCTTACTCACACCCCAAGCAGTTAGGAAAATAGAATTCTGCTCAGGCATCTTCAAGTATCATCCCAACCTTGGGGTTACTGGCCATGATCCTGGAGATGGGATATGATAATTTGTACCATTCTAAAATTACACACACGCGCGCACACATAACAATGGATGAATGCACAAAATGTGTTCACACTGTAATGATCATGAGTGGACTGGATAAACTTCTATATATGTGCTGCTCTGGTAGAAAGGTGCAGCTAACACTGCTCCAACCCTTCAAGATCTATTTTCTGGAGAACATGAGTGATACTTCAGTGCACCTGTGACAAATGAGGTGACCATCATAATTGTAAGCAATGAATTTGACAACCAGGACATTATCTTGCAGAAAAGAAAACAAACTTCAGAGAGTGAGAGAGAGAGAGAGAGAAGGCTTGTGACACATTGCAACACCATCTCACCTTCTGGCAGGATCTAGTACTAATCCTCGCTGAGGACAAGTGTTGGAGATGGGTGGCAAGAATCTACACCAGTTAGGTCTTCCAATTCCTTAAAGGAATCCAGAGACTGATTTGAAACAGAAAACCAGTTGAATATATACTTAATAAAATAAGCCACTGTTGGTTGCAGGTGTGAGTTGCTTGCAAAACCATCCTGGACCTGTGCACAGGGGACTCAAAGATAGTTTACTTGATGCACTTGGTGGAACAGGGAAGATTCCAGTTGACAACCTCCACAATAGTATAGCAAACAAAAATTGCTGCCAAAATGCTATACAGTGTGATTCTGTCGCTAGGAAACCCAAACAGTCTTCAATAACTTTTTAATTTTCATATGGTTCCCTATGAAAATTGACATGGACAAAGCTTATGTCTATCAAAGCAGAACCATCACACCCCCCTTAATGAAGTGGACTGTACCTGTGACGTCGAGACGTGACTGCCAAACAGGTGTTTGATTCAGTGTACAGTGATTGCGTGTGCCGCAAACATGTACTCAGGTGAACAGCTTGTGTTTATTGTTCATGAATACTGGTGAACAGGTTCATTTAAACAATGTCAAAGGGCATTTCAGAATAAGTATGGTGAAGAAAGTGTACGAACAAAATCCTGTAGTCACAAATTGGTGAAAAAATCAGAGACAACTGGAAATGTTTTGACTCGATATGCAGGAAGCCAGAAGATGTGATCACACGATGCAGGATGTGAAGGATTGATTACTGGCTTTGCCAAGAAAATCCTTACGAGACTTTTGCAAGAAACTACCATTCCTTATTCCACATGTCAAAAAAAGGAAACTACACCCATATCATGTGTCTGTAATCCAAGAGTTTCTTCCAGCGGCTTTGAAGAAAAGCGTATGATAGTGTTTATGGTTCCATTGTTTAGTTGGGGAACATCCGGGGATTTTGGATATTACATAGTTTACGGATGAAGCCTGGCTTCAAGAAGGGTGAGGCTGTTGTGATCTTGGCAAGTGGTTTTCATCAAATGCTTCCTGTCATTCCAAAGAGAACAATGAGTGATAAAATTCAATTCTGCTCGAAAGCTTCATATCCTTGGAGCATGTGCACAAAATAGGACTACAGACCAACATGAGATTTCACTTGCAGGGTGATTGAAAAGAGTCAATTGATGCCAGGGGTCTGATCAGCTTCCCCCCCACAACATTTGCAGTGTAGCAGTCAAGTGTGAGAGACTGAAAATCAGTGAGGTCCCAAACATCTGCCTCAGATTCCAGGATCAGAAATGGCCTTCGAAATGTACCATTCTTACTCCACAGAATAACAGTGTAAAAGACATAGGTTTGCAATTTCAATAACGATCCGAGGAAGGCAAATCCTCGAAGTCAATGAACATGGCTGTGGATGATAATTAGCATATTCAGTTTCCCACTGAAATCCTTGCCACATAACTTGGTGCTCAAGGTTGGTTCTCCAGTCCTCTTCCCAAGGTGCCTGTATGCAACAAGAGGATGTGTGTGAAGACAATGCATCATACAGGTATAACTGAAATAATGATCTTACATGCAGCACAAGAAGTAAAGATGTACTCACACCACAACTACCCCTCATTGTAATGGATATGATTTTTTTTCAATATAAGAGACTTCAGTTTCCAGTGCATTTTGCCTTTACAATATGAATCAACAAAACTCAAGGACAGCCACTTCAGGCTGCAAACATTAACCTCAATTACACTTGATTCTCTCACGGGCAACTGAACATTGCTTGTTCAAGAGTTAGTACCGACAGAGTTGCATGTCTTCGTGCCAAATGTAAAAAACCACAGATTTCATATTGAGATAAAGAAAAACTAAAGTATGAGGATTAATAGTATTTAGTTTCAAACTTTTGGGAAAAAAAAAATAATAAATAAATTTGCAAAAAGGTGATGATTTACATGAATCCTTTAAATTAGAAATTAGAACATTAGAATAATTACTGAGTGAAAAGTATAAATCACAAGACATAGTTACACAAGTTACAAGGATTATAGCCGTCTGTATATCTAGCTAATCTAGCTATCTATGGCTCTACAGTCCTTTTGTTGGAATTTGGCAACTTTTCAGTTTCTTGATCCTATACACAGTTGGTAGGACTCCTTGGACAGGGAATTAGCTCACTGGAAGGCCGCTACCCACACACAAAGAGTAAATGCACACAGACATCCATGTCTTCAGTGGGATTTGAACCCACGATCCCAGTGTTTGAGCAAGTGAAGACAGGTTGTGCCTTAGACTGTGTGGCCACTGTCATTGGTGGATGACAGCACTGTATTCAGATTATTAAACTGACCACATGAAATACCATTACACTTAAACCTTTCAATCTATTAAGTTTCCTGATTATCTGTGTAGATGACGCCTGGCCAACATCAGGTAGAGCAGCTAATAACACTTGTGAAAAACCACAGCATTGTTACTTCCCAACAAGAAAGTTAATATAATTTTTATGGCAAAATCATCATGAAACAATAACAAATATGAAAAACCCCTGACTTTTCACATTGTTGCTTCTTAACCCTGGACCACAGGACTGTGTGCTTGAACAGCAACGGCTGAATATAAGGCGGCATTCTGCTAGTGCATTTTGTTTATAAAACTTAAGGATTTCTTTACTCTCACATCAAAGAAGCTGGTCTAATGGTAATGATCTGTTTGAATCAATGCCAGGACACTGGCTATCCTAGCCTGATGTTTCTGCATTTGTCCTCAGTCCCTTCAGGCAAATTCTGAGATAGGACATCAATTAAGCCATGCCTACTTCCCTATAAATTCTTTCCAATTCATCAATCACCCTAATGTCCAAAGCCATATGATCCTGATACTTTCATCACTAAATAACCAACTAGAGAAATTATCCTCACAAAGTTTATACAGAACTGGACGTGCCATGATTGTTCACTCCCCTCTTTATAGAAACTGTAAGTCAATGTTCTAGATATATGACTGATGTACGAGTATAGCCCTTGCAGTTTTGAGCCTAAGATCTTTGCCATGATCATGAGACTTACAAGAAACTGTAGTCACATAATCAGTGTCCAGTAAATGAAACTATAAATTTTAATTAATCTATTTTCATTTTTAACATTATCAAAGGACACTTCACTTAACTGACTAATGATGTACAGCTAATACATTGTTCTGTTATGCTGCTGCTGAATATTATTTCTTTTAGGACATATTAATTACACTTGAATGTATAATTCCATATGTAAGAATCATGTAGTATTTTGTGCTAGGAACAAACAAGGCTGTATATATTAGGCATGTGTCCTACAAGTAAATAACTATCTGTTTCCTTTTATCCATCCTGTATCTTGAGACGTCTGTTTTTTGTATAGTTTCATTACTTTCTTTCCAGGAACAAGTCCTGAAGTAAGACCTGGTCTTTTCTTCCTTATGATTTGTGTTGAAGAAGTGCTCTCTTTCTCTGCCTCAGTTTCTTCTTCTGGAACTGGTAATATCTGATTGAGTAAAGGCACTTGTTCGTTCTGGTTAGCACTGTCCCGTAACTCTGTCTCTGATTGATGTAAATCAGAATCATGTGCAAACTTACAATTATGTCCAAATCTACAACGACCTTTCCGAAAATTCCAGCATATTCTTTTTCCATTTATCATTTTAATTTCATCTTTAGTTGGAGTCATTTTAACATGCTTCTCAAGGATAGCTTTCTTCGCATTCTCTGCCTCTACAAATGGATTTGAGAACACAGAATTCTTGACCGACACAACACCTGGTGTTCCAAACTTGGGACGTGGTAACTTTTCAGATGTACGCCCATTCAGCTGCCTGTTTTCGCCTGACCTAAAATATAATGCAATGTTTCGATTAGTATACATTATCAAGAAGTGATTCTGACTTCTCTAATAATCATGCCACAGTAACTAGTTAGCACTACAATTCCTGAGTACAAATTACAACATACGTACTGACAGTAACTGATACCATGAAGATCTGAGAGATCACAATAAAAATATATAGGGCCCCATGAAGTAAGATCAAATAACAAAGAATAAAAGTTTCTTATATACCACGTCATAACAAAAAAAGAATGTCTGTATTTAAAGGGTTATACAAGGTGCTATCAGAAAGTTCCCAGACTGTTAGTGTTGTAACTGCCTCAATGAAAGAAGATGAGAGGGGAGGTCAAGGTTGCACTTCCAAAAGCATGTTGCATCAGTCTGCCACGTGACACCACACTCTGAACATGTACTGTTTTTACACAAGTTTTTTTTTTTAACTTCGTGTTTCATTTTGTCTGCGATGGATGGCAAAATCAAGCAACGTGCCTGCATCAAGTTTTGTATGAAGCTTGTTAAGTCCACTACCGAAACCCTTGAAATCTTTGTGAGGCTTTTGGAGAACATTCTTTAAGTTGGACAGCGGTTTTTGAATGGCATTCATGTTTCCTCTGAGATCTGAGATCATATGATTTAGTGCTCGATGTCTTGAAATGGAAAACAAACAGAAACAGTCACTGACTATCAGTGGGGCTAAAATTGTGGACATGTATAATTTCTTAATTAAAACCATCACAACACAACTATATTAAGGTCAGTGCCAAGTGTGGCTCTGCAACATGTTTCGGCTATTAAAAGCCATCATTAGGCAAATACATGGCTAACATATATACACCACTGAACTGCAGTGCTAGTAAAAGTGGATACAATAATATTAATACATTAAAATACTTGGCATAAAAATACAATAAATCAAGACTATATAAAACAAAAGTTATAGTATAAAACAAGAATAAAATTCTTCAAGTGATGCTTTACATCATTGAGTCAGTCATTGGTTTTTGTGATTTTGTTGTGTTCCCACAGACAAATTGGAGTATTCTATACTTTGTGTATATATAATAAACTGTTTTGGAGGCTCCTGATGTAGGTGCAGTATTATTAATGTTAACTGTTTAGTTGGTGCCTCATCTTACAAAGTATTGTCTGATCTGTAGGGACAGTTGTTTACATTCCCTACAGAAGGGACAATACTTTGTGAGATGAGGCACCGACTAAATAATTAACATTAATATTACTACATCTACATCACAAGCCTCCAAAACAGTTTATTATATATACACAAAATATAGAATACTCCAAGTTGTCCATGGGAACAATATTATAGCACAATGAAATGAAATGAAAATTAAAAATGTATAAATTTATTGATACATATTATAAAGCAGAACTGTATTTGACATGTAAGATTTGAGGCTTTCACGGCGGTGACTATGAAGAAAGCAGTCTTCTGGGATTTGGCACCGTGTATATGTGGTGTTAACCGACGTTTCAGAGGAACGTATCGCCTCCATCTTCAAGGTAGAAGGAAAAATATAAGAAATCCGCAAGTGAAGAGACCGTGATTTCTTATATTTTTCCTTCTACCCTGAAGATGGAGGCGATACGTTTCTCCGAAACGTCTGTTAACACCACATATACACGGTGCCAAATCCCAGAAGACTGCTTTCTATATTTGACATGCTCACCTGTGTAAGCAAGGTATGGCCAAGGTAGAACACAGAGATTATAATAGAGTAAGTAATTAAATACCTGGAAAATTAAGGGTACTCTAACAGGGAAATTGAAAAGAAGCAACAAGAATGTGAATACGTGAGCATGCATTTTATTGGGCCTTCACTGCACAGCATTTTGCTGTATCCATACATACTAGTAAAAATTTTCTCTTTATACAATGTGAGAGCCCACCTTTATTCACAGTCACATTAAGGTGGCTCACCTCATTAAACTGACAACTGAAAAATAAAATAAAACTGTTCACTTCACATTTGTACAGAGGGAACAATACTGCCAGTGAAAATACTAGGGTCCTTATCAGATGCCTAGTTTAAACCATGGAAATTAGAATAAACACCTTTGACATGCACTACATACAATAACCAGTGACAAGGCA
Organism: Cryptotermes secundus; assembly: GCF_002891405.2. Lineage (NCBI taxonomy): Eukaryota > Metazoa > Arthropoda > Insecta > Blattodea > Kalotermitidae > Cryptotermes > Cryptotermes secundus. The sequence goes on from NW_019724748.1 coordinate 1,252,636, forward strand.
TAATTTTTAATATGGAATCTGACTTCAAAGGTAAAACATGGAAATGAAGACAGTGATACCTACATACTTCACTTCTTATACGTTCCAACATTTTCTGGTAAGAATCCCCAAAACACTAATATAAAATATGACATTTTCTTGGAAACAGATCTTTTGTAAGCACCTAAACACTGCCAGTAAAATCTGTTTTTAGGTAAACAGCCAACACTTACTTCACATACTAACTGAACCCTCAAAAGTAGGGTTATGTGAAACAGTGTTTGTGCAATAATGACAGGTCTAAAACTTTGGAGGAACAACTTGGTACACTTATACATGTGGTTACATATACATGGATACAAACTAACCATGACCATTCTTCTATGTAGTTTAGTTCATGAATGATGTCAGACTTGGAAATGATAGGCGATAATTTTCAATTTAAAGTCCAAACTCGAATAGTCCAGGTATCTGAAAAAATAGTAAACCTATGGGGGGATGTTAAATTAGTAAATGTCCTATTGTCCAGGAATTACTGAACGTTGACAGGCTAGTGCATAGTGTTTCAATATAATTGTACACTTCAGAGCCACATCTTTCACACAGCTCTCTCCCTCAATGCATGTGAAATGGCTGACGGAAGAAAACCATAATAAAATAACTCATGAAATCTTAACTCGTAATTTCTTGAGAAGCTGATAGTTACTCAGCTGGTTTCCTACCTTCATGGTATCTGAAAGTTCATTATTTTCAGAGCCCTCTGGTCCAGTCCACATTTCACATCTTATTTCTAGGATCCATTTTAATACTAACCTCCCTTCTATATACAACTCCTCCCTAATGATCTTGTCACCTGAGTTGTCTCCCTTGATTTTATAACCATAAAAATGTGTAAAACGTGAAAATTATGAATATCAGCATTATATAATCATGTTCATATTCCTGTTCTTCCCTTAGAGCCAAACACTCTTCTTGGCTCCTTTCTCTCAAACGCATTTTAATATTCAGTATTTAAATAAAAGCATGCACTTCCCATCAAACCTTGTTTTAATTTTTATCATGAATATAATTATGATACCTTACTGTTGTTCTGAGGTATTTTAACTTTTACATATTTTGAAATAATGCGCTGGCTACTGGAGACATCCACGCAAATAAGCACTAGAAATGGAAATTTGAAAGGACATATTTGCATAAATCTTCAATGATATGATGTGCATATTTGTTCATGAATATACCCACTGAAAACACATGTCACATAACCGAGACTTGTAGGTTATTCGCTTGCTTCCACCAAGGAACATTTCAATGAAATGTGGTGAAATAAAATCAGGTTAAATGTACGAAATGAGACTGTGAACTTATTTTAAGCTGCGCTGAAATCCTAATCTCAAAACCTAGCAATGAAATGGCATAAAATTAGCACACATCATCGTGAAATTTCAAAGAAAATTCTGTACGCTTTTAGAAATGCACCTAATTACGAACTTCATGGTCACAATAACATGCATGACGTTATGAAACGTTTGTTACGTTAGGGGTTAAGCAGATTTCTCACTGTAAAGCCTGGATCAATTCGGGGTATAGGGATTATATGAGACTTCTGGACAAAGTGGCAGTGGTGCATAGTTTTTCTGTGTTTCTTCGGCTAAGGAAGCTAGTATTTTATTTCGTGCGACACAAGAAATTGCAATAGACCAACAGAAACTTGGAAACGTCAAATACAGCACAGAACAGTACTGAAACCGTTTTAATATTCTCTACAACAAGGTCAATTTGCCCTAACTCATAATGACAACTTACACTTCAGGGACACTGTTACAATCAACATCATCGTCACTTTCGCCCGAAGAGCTGTAATCCGCAACAAGTGACGCCATATTGAAGTACACTTCTACACACTAAAACAAGTGACGAGAGAAACATTATTGCCACTGTATCGTGGGAACCAATTATAAGGAAATTAACAATTGGATGACAAAAATAGTGGATGGATACAGTGATCACTGTATTGATCTGAATTAAAATGTGTAACTGCAGGGAAGAGTGTTCTGTGCGTGCCATAAAATGCGTTAACAGCTGAATATAATAACTAACTACACGGAGCTGAGCCCTTCATGAGAAGCTGCCAGTTGTGCGGCCAGTCAAGAACTTCCAAACATTTTATGGAACCCAAAGGTTCATTACCGTGTTTACAAGAGTCCTCCATTGGCCTTTGTCATGAGCCAAATCAAACCAATCCATACCACCCCATACTCTCTCTCTAAGGTCCATTTTAATATTATCCGACCACCATCTTTGATTTCCTGTTGGTCTCTCTCTCCTTCTGGTTTTCCCACTAATATCTTGTATGCATTCTGCTCTGCCCTGTCCATCTCACCCTCCTCGATATGATAATTTTGATTATATTTTGTGAAGAGTACAGATTATGAAGCTCCTCATTATGCAGTTTTCTCAAGCCTCCTGTCACTACATCTCTCCTTGGTCTAAATATTCTCCTCAGTACCCTGTTCTCAAACAGCCTCAGTCTATGTTCCTCCCTTAATGCCAGAGACCAGGTTTCACACCCATACAGAACCAGAGGCAAAATTATGGTTTTGTATATTCCAATTTTTATGTTTTTAGACAGCAGACAAGAAGACAAAAGGTTCTGATCTGATTGTATGTATGTATTTGTTTCGTCTCTATAGATCATTGTTACATGATATAGGACAAGTCAGGTACTGTACATTGGCTGATTACAATAAGAGAATGAAGTTACAATACTTGAAATTGTTTACAATAGATTACAATAGTTAAGATTTCACATAGTGTGAGGTGGAATCCATATTAGGTCCCCTCGGCACATCAGCTTCCATATATCCTATTGTGCCTGTACTGGTGATAATGTTCATGGAGAATCTGATGGAATGAGGATTGGCAGGGGAACCGAAGTACTCGGGGAAAACCTGCCCCAGCGCCATTTTGTCCATCACAAATCCCACTTGACTAGACCGCAGCGGTGGGAAGCCAGCGACTAACCGCTTAAGCTATGGTGCGGCCTTTGAGATAATACTGGTGAATTTGGTGATACCACTGGTATAACGTTTCACTGTAGACTCTACACTGCAACATCTCATTACATCTGTTCTCCCTTCTTGGTGCAGCTTCTTGGCATTTGCAATCTCTCCAGAATAGCCCATTCAGGTATATCTCCGACTGTTTTATCTTGGTTGCTGGAAGAAAGAAAGGAAAACTGCGCTGTAGGGATTCCCAAAACCAATTATTCATGAATTATATGGTTATAATTGATTAGTGTTTGTCTCACACGAGAGAAACTCATCCACTTTATAAAAACAATGATCGAGTAGGTAAGTTTTCAAAGCACTTTTGAACTTATATAGTAGCAAGCATGAACTGAATTCAATCTCCTCTTAACTTCCTCCTTAATAAAATTTTGATTTGTTACTATTGTTCCCAGATATTTGAACTGTGCCACATTTTCGAAGGATCCGTTAGCTATCTTTATGTCAGGATTTTGCCATGCATTGTGATGATGAGACAGCAACGTATACTTACTCTTCTCTGAGTTTACTTATAGACCAACCTCCTTACTAGCAGCAATTAAAGTTCTGTGTTTTTCTGTATAGTACCTATGTTATCTCCCAGTATATTCACATCGTCTGCATAGACCAGCAGCTGATGTGTCCAATTTAATTTCAGTCCTACCTGGTTTTCCTGGCCTTTGCTAATGGTATATTCTAAAGCAAAGTTGAAAAGCAGTGGTGATAAAGTATCTCCTTGTTTTGGACTATCTTGGATAGGAAAATTAAGACAAATATTTACCCATGTGGACTTTGTTATAGGTTTCATTTGAACACATTTTAATCAGCCTAACTAGTTTCATTGGTACCCCAAACTCTATAAGAATATTATATAGTACTTCCCTCCTAACTGAACCATGATGTCTTGAAGTTGATGAATAGCTGATGTACTGTGCCATTGTACTCCAATTTTTTTCTCCAGTATCTGACAGATGCAAGGGATCTGATCAGTAGTTGATCTGTTACATTGAACTCACACTGATGATGTCAAATAATTTCATCTATATATGGACTTAACCTTGAGAGGATACCAGATAAAATTTTGTGTGAAGTTGAAAACAGTGATATCCCATGATTATTACTAGTCAGTTTTATTGCAATTCTTCCTTATTCCAAATAGAATTAATGAAGTTATATGTCTCTGACCATAATGTTTCACCTCCTGCTTGAATCAGTTCGGCCAGAATTTGATCACTACCTTGAGATTTATATCTTTCCAACTTCGCAGTAGTAATTTCATCCTCAAAAGGACTAGGATCAGGTACTAATGGCTCAGCTGTCTACCTAATATCACTGACCCTATGTACAATCAATAACTGGGAGAAATATCTTTATATATATGTTTTGCATCCTGTTGTGTACGTCAACTATGTATTTTTAGTCTGCCTAGCACAACAACTCACCTATAAATAAACAACTGAAATCATGATGTTATCGATGAAATCAGTTATTACTTACGTACTTACTTATGGAGCCGAGCCCTTCTTGAGGAGAAGCCAAATCTGCAGCTACTCAAGAATTTCCAAGCATTTTATGGAACCCAAAGGTTCATTACCATGCTCACAAGAGCCCTCCACTGGTCCCTATCCTGAGCCAGATCAAGCCAATCCATACCATCCTATCTCTCCAAGATCCATTTTAATATTGTCCACCCACTTACGCCTTAGTCTTCCCAGTGGTCTCTTTCCTTCTGGCCTTCCCACCAATATTTCGTATATGCATTCCTTTTCTTCTCCATTCATTCTACATGCCCTGTCCACCTCATCCTCCTTGACTTGATCATTCTAATTATACTTGGAAAAGAGTACAAGTTATGAAGCTCCTCATGCAGTTTTCTCCAACCTCCTGTCACTTCATCTCTCCTCAGTCCAAATATTCTCCTAAACACCCGGTTCTCAAACACCCTCAATCTATGTTCCTCCCTTAATGTCTGACACCAAGTTTCACACCCATACAGAACCAGAGGCAAAACTATAGTTTTGTATATTCTGATTTTTATGTTTTTGGACAACAGACGAGACGACAAAAGGTTCTGGACTGAATGGTAGCAAGCATTACCTGAGTTCAGTCTCCTCTTAATTTCCTTCTGAATTAGGTTTTGATATGTTATTGCTGTTCCCAAATATCTGAACTATGCCACATTTTCAAAACATCTGTTTCCTATCTTTATGTCATGATTTTGCCCTGCATTTTGGTGACGAGACAGCAACATATACTTAGTTTTCTCTGTGTTTACTTCTAGACCAACCTCTTTACTTGCGTCAATTAAAATTTCTTTGTTTTTCTTTATGGTATCTTCATTATCACCCAGTAGATTCACATCATTGGCATAGACCAACAGCTGATGTGTCCTGTTTAATTTCAGTCCTACCTGGTTTTTTCCGGACTTTCCTAATGGCATATTCTAAAGCAAAGTTGAAAGGGAGTGGTGATAGAGCATCTCCTTGTCTTAGACCATTCTGGATAGGAAATTTATCAGACAAATGTTTACCTATATGGACTTTACTGTATGTTTCGTTTAAACACATTTTAATCAGCTTAACTAGTTTCATGGGTAGCCCAAACTCTTATTAGAATATTGTACAATACTTCCCTCCTAACTGAATCATAGGCTTTCTTGAAGTCTACAAATAGCTGATGTACTGTTTCATTGTACTCCCATTTTTTTCTCCAATATCTGACAAATGCAAAAGATCTGATCTGTAGTTGATCTATTATGTTGAACCCCACACTGATGATCCCCAATAATTTCATCTATATATGAATTTAACTTTGAGAGAAGAATATTGGATAAAATTTTGAAATCAGTTATTATTTAGTAATAATACATGCTACATGTTTTAGTTATGTGTGACCATCATGTGTGTAAAATACAAGGGTTGGAACTTTAATAGCGGCAACTATTTATTTACAGCTGATACAAAATTGACGCATGTTTTGAAGTTTTACAGTCCTTCAATGTAGTCACCAGCATTGTGTACAATCCCTTGCCAGCGATATGGAAGTCGTAGGATACCTTTAGCAGCGCCTGTTGTGTTGATAGTTCGAATGGAGCGGTCTGCTGCCTGAAGAATCTCTGGAACATGTCTGAAATGAATGCCACAAAGTGGTTCCTTCATCTTAGAAATCAAGTCGAAGTCACAAGGGCTTAAGTTTGGGGATTATGGTGGATTGTACAGCACTTCCCAACCCCATCGATCAAACATATCTGCCACAGCTTGCCATTTCTGCATTTCTGTCAAATTATGTGGAACCCATCCTGATGCAATTTTTCTCATGCCCAGGCATTCCTTCAGAATGTGAAGCACAATTGTATGCGCTAATCCTGTCTTTCGGGCCAGCTCATGAATCGTATGGCGTCAATCACTCTCCAGTAATGTGAAAAGAGCATACACTTCTTCTTCACTGACACTAGGATGACCTGGCCGACGCATGTCTGCCACATTTTGGCATCCCTTATTGAAGGCTTTTACCCACCTTGCCACTGTTCCCTAAAGCAATGCAGATTCCCCGCAAGCCTCATGAAGACGTTGATGACACTGCCGTGCTGTATGGCCTCTGGCACATTCAATCTTTATCCAACTCCGTTGTTCCTGTTTTGAAAAATCGTGACAACACTACATTAGACCGCCAGCTAACACGAGGCTCTCTTCTTCTCGTCACTGCACATGCTTGTGATGTGGGAAGGTCGAGTCCATTTGCTCTGAGGTAAGGTAGGTATGTAACTAACGTGTGGTATAAGCGACATTATTTGGTTCCGTTGCATGGTGACTCTACAGTAGTGTTGCCACTACTAAAGTTCCAATCCTCATATTAAAATGTGTGTCAACATATGTTATTGGACTGTTTGTTTACAGTGGATCCAATGCAGATAGTCATCTTACACAACCATTTTCCAGATTACAGTATTATAAAATATGTTGGATTGATTATTAAATTAGGTAAGTCTATAATTTATTTCCATTAATATAGTTATTAGTTAAAATTAACAGTTTAAATCATAAACATAGCCTATTGTGTATAGGGTTTTTTAGTGGAATAAGTAAAGAGGAGATGGGGTAGGGAGGTATGTTGAGAGAAATATTCTTATTTTAAACACCTTGTGATGGCCATGTATGACCGAAACACATGGCATGTATTATTAGTAAATAATAATTGAGTTTATCGATAAGTTCATGCCTTCAGTTTGTCATTTATAAGTGGGTTGTTGTGGTATACTAAAAAATCCCATGGTACTGGAAGTAGTTCTTCCACCTCTTCAGTGTTGTGGGAATCTGCAAGCAGATCACCATTCTTATCCTTCACTGTTACTTCTAGGTTGGTAACCCCTCTTAAATTTATATATTCCTCTATGCAGGTCTCTAATGTTTTTGTTCGTACTGTTCTTTGCAAGCTCATAAATTTTGTCTTTCAGATATTCCCTCTTTTTGTTGCTGAAATGCCTGCTGGTTTCACATCTTATATTGTTCAGATTATCCCAATTTATTTTGCTTGGATCGTGTAACCACTGCAGTTTGTCTTGTTTCCCTTGAGCATCCTTCATTAAACCATAGCTTATGTTTCTTCAGTTCATAATAACCTAGATACTCCTTGGCAGAAATTTTGATATTCTCTCAAATAGTTTCCTCAGCTTTACTATCCACCTCAGTGTCCAAGTTTTCCAAAGTCGCAAACCCATTTGAGATTTAAACATGATACTGCCCTTTACCCACTACCAGTCTCTCCCTAACTTTTGCCACCAGATAGTGGTCAGTATTCCAATCTGCTGTCTTTAACAATCAGACACCAGGTAGACTTGAATGCTGTCTCATACCTATCAAAATATGGTAAATCTAATTGTCTGTCCATCAGGAGATGTCCAAGTAAATTTATGAATGTTATAATGTCGGAACATTGTACTTTTGACAGATTTTTGATTGTGGCAAAGTTTAATACTCTAACTCCTTTATCATTACCAATTTTGTATAAACTCTCACTCCTAGTTGTTGGTTTGAAAATGTCTTCCCTACCTACTTTCGCATTGAAATCTAACAAAATTTTCATATGGTACTTAGGGAATTTATTGAATACATGTTCTAGTTCCTTGTAGAAGCTGTCCTTCATATCCTCTTTTGGGGCATGAACATTCAGAATGATATCACACCAGTGACCTCGTAGTATTATGTATGACATCCTATCACTAACAAACTCTACACTCTTAACTGCTGATATGATTCTCTTAAGTACAAAAATACCTGTATGTAACTCATTATAGTCATTCCCCTTTCAATAGAAAAATGTATACCTGCCTGCTGGTTCGATGACACATCTGTCCCATGTCACCTCCTGTACTCCCACTAAATCTAACTTATAACCTGCCCTATATAGATTTCTTACATTCCATGTGCCATCCTTAGCTTAGGTTGTTTATCCAAAGAATCCATCCAAGTCTGAGACCCTTTGTGATATTTCATAACAGGCTTGCTTAATCCTTTATTATCCTAAAAAATGTTTGTGGAACTTAATTATAGTATTATTATTCCGTCTAAGTCTGTGTCTTTCTATGGGTTGTTTCCTGAGTGGTTATTATTGTATGCTAGGTATCCTAATCTTGTTATCCGTGATCAGTTGCCAAACGATATTTTTAATAAAATTTGTGAAGCCTCTCATGATATAATTGTTTTTGATGTGGTCCTATACCTTAGGTCAAAATATTTTCACTCAAGCATAGTCAGTGTACATTCTTCTATCAAAGTGAAAGCCAGGGTTGGTTTAATTTTATTAATGGAAATATAGAAGCCCCAAATAAAGGTAATGATGATAAAGACAGGGTAACTTTTACGAGGAATTAGATACGTTTCATAGATACCACATGGAAATTGTAAAATTATACTTTCTCATCGACCATAGGCACAAGAGTTCACATGAAATTAATAAAGATTGAGATCACACTTGGATATCCCCCCTGAAGGGATGATTTCTTTTATCCCAGTGTTTTACATTAACTCATGGAGCTCATGTAGATGAGATTCTTTACAGAAAGGAGTAAAGATATATATTGTGTCATTAACTTTTAACTACAATATTAATAAATCAGCACTGAATATTACATTAACTTTTTCTGTAAGTATTACAAAAATTAATAATTCTGCACACAAATAAGTGCCATAATTTATCAAAATATTATACATTCATTCACAAGATGTAAAGAAGTTTGTTTCAATATTCACTTCAATTACAAGAGAAAGAATAGTGGAAATGCAATTATGTATATCAAATAGAGTGCTTATCACCACACAGATTCAAAGACATGCTAATGATAAAAGTCAGTACTAGACAGTCCACTATGTCTTAGGTCGCACAGACTATGATATGTGACATTATTAACTTAGCATTCAGCCATCTACTATAAGCAAACAATTTATTTTATAAATATTTCAGATTGCTTTCCTTTATTCTCCAGTAACAAGCACTTGGTTTTTCCCCACAGTCCTGCCTGCATGTGATGTAGCAAGCCCCTGTACGAGCAGAAGACTGTTACAAAAACTTCACTTTAGGATCAGATGGTGATATGTGTGGTTGCAAGCTCAAACAGTCACTGTACACATTAGAGTACAGCCATGAACATGGGGCAGTGGAACAGAATTCAGAAGTAAAGTATAAAGTAAAGTAAACTACAAGAGGCAATGTACATAGCCAGAATTATGACCTATGGGTAATACTCTTCCAAGGTGGTGGTGCGAAGAGCTTGCAGAATCGATCTTAGTGACAATGCGGACATCAAATTGGAAAAGTTCACAGTGTGTCAATATTTTGTTATTATCAGCATATCTTTAAGACTTATTCTGGAAAGTGTTTCTTGGTTTCTCTGAGTATTCACTTCCTAAGCTTGATATTACTCCTGCAGGATGAATTAACACCTTGCAATACTTTCTTGTACTTAGAGATGTACTTTTCATCACAGTTATCTCTCTCCTTTCACTTGAGTCAAATTTATGAATAAACAGTCGCATACATGGTACATCCAGCCAGTATTTCCCAAGAGCTGGTTTCACTGTTTCACACATAACCAAATTTTCATCCCGTGGTAAACATTCATTACTGACAACAGTAGGAACATTTTCTTCTTCTAAGAACTGCATAGCTAAGTTTACAACTATAAATGTAATATGGAATTCTGTTACAATATACTTCATTGTGTTTGCCAGCTGATTCATGAGCCCCAGACCTGAAAGCAGAGGGGTCATCATATATTGTAATATAGTACAAAATTGTATATGTACTCATTATCTTTTAATGAAAATAATGTTGAAATCTTACCATCATTAAGGTCATTTCCAAGAAAAGGGAAGAGTAAAACAGGAAGGGAATCCAGGAAGATAATGCGTACACTATGATCCCCATCTTGTTCATGGTGAAGGCTAGTCTTCAAATGTTGCAAGAAAGAAAACAGTTCATAAATGTCCTGTATTCTTGTTACTTGAATTCTTTCCATAACTGCACCAATTACCTAAATAAAAAAATCTGCTATAAATTCAAGTAAACTCCATGGAGAAAAACCACTGTAGAGAAGATGATAGTCACCCCACTGTTCAAGGAATTCACTGCCACTGGATCCTATCATGAGCCAGCTGAATCTAGTACTTCAGTCCAATCTGTAACACTCTTATTTCTTTAAGATATATTTCAACACTGTCCTACCATCTACAGCTTGTTATTCCAAGAAATTTCTTCTCCTCAGTTTTTGGGCACAAATGCTGTACAGATGTCTCATATTTCCCATGAATGTTTTTTTACTTCTTTTTGTAATTTACTTAATGATGCTGTCAATAACCCAGAGTGTAGAGTGTCAGATGATGGGCTGGTAGTGAGTGGGAGAGGCGTGGAAGGAAGGTTTGTGGCCTCATTTTAAGGTATTATAATGGCATGCGCCTGGGGGACTGAGGAAAACCACGAAAATCTGCCAGCATAGTATCCTGGCTAAAATTCAAATTGAGCAGCTCCAGAGTACAACTCAGAAGTGTTATCACTTCAGGACATATCTTGCTTCTCTCATCCTCTGTTACTTCCTCTCATGGGTCTATATATTCTCCCTAGAATTTTGTTTCTCGATCACCTTCAGTGTATATCCTTCCTGTGTTAACAGACAATCACAGCAACAGAAGCATGGTGTTCTCTGTGTGGTCCATGCCAAGAAGTTATAACCAGACCAGTTGAAGAAATGCCCTCAGTTTAGTTCTGCAAGGGAGGCTGTGAATAGAGGACCTGAGAGCATGAAGCTGACGAATCTCCACTATTAGATGTCATTACCGTGGGACGGTTGGTGAGGGCACAGCAGGCTGGAAAACGGCTTAGTGGGTGCTGTGGTGATTTGTGAATTGTGTAAATTAGCAGTGGCACTGTAATTGCTTGCAGTTCCAGGTTGTGTGTATAAGTGGCCAGTAAATCCATTCACAAATCCAAACCCTGTCTATAGTCACCCCTAATCCATGAAAATATTTTAACCTGACACTGTTCTTTAACCTTGAAATAAGTTTAAATATGTTCAGATAGTGGCCAGTATCACACTCACCTCCTTTACCAGGTAGGACATTAGTTATACCTGCATGTTTTCTTTCTATCAAGACAAGATCAAGCATATGTATATATGTCACAGCATGACAATTACACATTTTAAAGTGTCAAAGTTTACTACTCCAACGCCATTATCTTGCTAATTTCATGTGAACAGTCATTGCCAATTATTGGTTTGGAAATACCATGTCTTCCAAGTACTGAAATCTTGTACATAAATGTGTATGAAGGTAAGTCAGAAACTATCTGCAAAATAATGTCCATATCTTACTTTTGCAATTGGCCCTATTACTGAAATGTGAAGACAACCATCAGCTTTGAACATTCTGTAATAATGACTTATTTGACCATTCAGTAGTCTTTTATCACTAGTGGGCTCAAAATGGCCACTCTGCTTGTCACATGTGCCATAGATGAGCAGTGTGTAATGACGATATTTTTGTTGGATGAAGGTCTAAGAGGTATCAAAATTTATGAAAGTCCATTAGTATGGTATAGTGAGTGTTTTGTTGCAGCAAAGTGTGTGTGAATGGAAGTCCATTTTAATATTATCCCAAGTTGTCCTTTCCATTCACATCTTCTAGCCAAAATTATGTAAGCATTTCTGATACCTCCCATGCATGCTATACTCACTGCTAAATAACCCCTCTTCTTGTGATCTCCCAGCTACACATAACATTCAGATTGTGTATATATTACCTCATCATTATATCCCCTTGTTTGTAACATTTCTTGAACTCTCTTTCCCGAAAAATCTGTCTTTGTATCGATATAATGTACTTGTTGCTCAAAGTCATGGGCAATATGTGTTGAAATAGTAAGGCAAAGTTGAGTTTTTCCACTTCCAGATGGACCGCAAACTTCATAGATTTTACCTGTCAGAAAGCCTCCTTCCATCATAGCATCCACACTGAAAATAGAGCAAAAACCAAAATGCAGTACTCTTCACAATGAACTTTTGAAGGATATGTTTCATAAACTATGCAGAAACATTATATCAAAATGAATATATTAATGTGAATAATTTTTAATAGGGTAGACCTTGATTAAACTTTCAAACAATCATTTCTTTCACCCCAGCATCCAGTTTTCTGAGAACTCTTTTGGGGAGAATCAGTGTTCTTAATATAGGATTTGAGGTTCTCACAGTGGTGGTTATGAAGACTTATATCTTTTCGGATTTGCTGGTTTGTTTGTTGGCTTATTCTCTGACCCTGAAGAGGGATATAACATGTTCCTCCAACATATTTTCAGTAGACTGCACAACATATGCAGATGTATGCTGATTCATTATGATATCTCTGTGCACTTCCACAAACAGTTAATGAATTTAATTCATATAAATAGATATTGTGAAGAACTTCTCTAATTCGTAGATGTAAAAGAGGAAGCTGTTTATCACTGATCATGTGTGTTAAGGTATTCATGGGATGCAGGGACAGGTTGCAATATCCACTGACCTCAACATCATTGAGTATTTTTGTATTTTTTAGGGTGGGGTGAGACTCAGAACGCTAGGTACTGTGGTCTTAAATTGCCTGTTGTATCATTCCCACATACTGGACGAGAGAAAATGAGCATTTGGTGGAATGAGAATTAGCAGAGAAACCAGAGTACCTGGAGGAAACCAGCTCTGGTGCCACTTTGTCCATCACAGATCACATATGAACTGACCTGGGCCAGTGGAGCAAGAAACTGGCAACTAACTGAATGAGTTATGGTATGGTCCAACATTTCATAAGACATGCAAGATGGAAAGGGAATACAGGAGAAAGGAGGGGAGGGGAAAGATAAATGCAGGAAGATCCTTCCTATTGAAATTCTAATGGATGCTGGGCTAATAACCTTGTAATATTACAGCTCTAAGAGATAAATAAGTACTTAACAAATATCTCTGATGTTCCACCTTACATGCAACACTTTTTAAAAACTTTTGTTTAAAAATTACTACATATACATAATGTGTCTTTTAAACTTATTTTAAAAACCACACTGTCCACTACAAGTTTTGACCAAGCACAGCAGTCTCCACAGAAGAGCTTTTAAAACACCTGATGATGACCAATGATGGTTGAAATATGTAGTGGACAATGTGGTTTTTAAAATAACTTTAAAGGATGCATTAGGTATATGTTGCAACTTTTAAACAACATTTTTAAGACGTGTTGCATATAAGGTGGACATCAGAGACAATTATTAATTAATTTATAATATGCAACAGGATGTTATAATATTGTAACATGTTTTGCTACTGAAGACGCCGTTCAGATTGTTAATTGGTTTATCGGTAATATTATAAATAAGTACACTGTGCAGTTTGGAAGCATATGAACCTGAAATCAGACTTGGAGGTTGAACATCATGTTCTGTTTCCATAAGTCACCGTGAACAAACTGAGGCTCAATAGCACTGCACTTCGTTCACAGTTTTTGGGAGTGAAATTGTACCTCTCATGCTACCATTAATCATAACTTTTTCAACTTATAAACCACTTCTTAATCATTTTTACCAGCTCTCATAATTTTTAAGCATGCATCTTTTCTATATAAAAATACAATGTAAGATCAGTGAATACCTTGAGCCTGAGTATCAGTTGGATTCATTCACATAGCTTGGTAAATGAAAGACCAAACACAGACTGCTGAGAACAAAACCATTAGAACCTTCATAGGACTATATATGTTGTAACAAAGGTATGGTACAAACCTTTCTATTCCACTTGGAATAAGAGCAGTATTTGATATGAGTTCAATGTAGGTATCTATTCCTTTAATAGGAAATGCAGAATAATTTGCTGTTATACTTCGGTGTAACTGCAAAACCTCCTAAAAGACACATACGTAAAGTAAATGAAGATAACACAATATAAATAATTCAGTTCTAGGATTCAAGTAATAAAAAGGCATTTGATTTTATATTGTAATGTTCTCCATTGTAAAACCATGTACTCACATTTATTTTCATTTCATCGATCCAATCCTTTCCCCGCAGGGCTGGATATAAAATATGTTACATATTACAAATTCATGATAACATATCATATGTGTACATCTTAGGTCCAATAGAGTATACGTATAAATCAGGCCTCATGCAGTCAGCACAGGTTGTCAAGACAATATACATAAATTGTGGAAACACTATTGTCACATTCGACCCTGAATAAAATCTTTCATATTTCAAACTATAATGATTCTATATTGCATAATTGCCACATTTGGTTATTCTGCATGCATTGGCCAGCCATATTATCAGTACAGTTTCATTTTAACATATTTCAAAATTCATACCAAATGGTTATTGTACATGCTACTACACTTATAACAAGCAAAGTCTCACAACATATAATATAACACACAGAACTACTCATTCACTCTTGTTTCAGTGAAATCTGTTGCTCCCACCTTTTGGACAGTCACTTCTACTCTGATGGAGCACATTCATCTGAAATATTGGTAGCCACCTACACAACATGGTGATGCAATCCAGAAGACCAAAATCTAAATTTTACTGCCATAAAAACCTCAAATCTGAACAGCAACATTGCTTCCAATTTACATGAACATATTCAAACATATTAATAATGTTATATTTTAGCGTCCTGTTACACTGATTCATGTCCATGGTTTATGCTGACTGTCTTACAGTGTATACACTTTTTCACCTTATTCTTCACTTCCACACTACATGTTTCAGCATTAATATGCCATCCTCAGATGTCTTTATGCACGTTAAACTATTGTACTGCATGCCATAATGTCTTCAATCTAAAATGACTAAAATCTGTATTCGTCATATAGGATGATGAATTCTAAATAATAAAACTTTTCAGGATTCTTTCTACGTCGCACTCAAACACGCGAATTACGCCAATCCTCTTTTATGTGAGCATTCTTCCTACATATATTTGTGTATCGTGTTCTGTGTTGTGTTTTGCTCCTGTTACTGCATGCGTTGTATTGCAGTACAGTGTGAATTATGTTGATAAATTTATCCATAGGTCCATAGGAATCAGGGATGTGAGCCATTATAGCATGCACAGGGGGATAAAAATATTTTGTTTCCGATTAAAAATTAACTTTTAAATATAAAAAAGAATAACAATAAATTTCACATGTGAAATATGCCAGCATGGATGCATCTTGCACGTACTATTTCTTAAGTGCCAGAAAGTGTTTGGATGATTTACTGCAGGATACTAGCACAAGAAATGTTAATTAGCAGGGACAGGCAAACTATCTGTGAAAAGGTCCCAAGCCTCTAGATTAAAATAATAATGTCGAGATTTTTCTGTATCAAGATATTGCAAAGGAAAAGTAATACAGGCTTCTTTTCATTCATTCAATCTTTCTTTCTTTTATTAATCCTGTAGATCATGATACAATGATATAGGACAAGTCTTTCAGCTAATATACATTATTAAATTACAACAATCTTAATATTAAAAAATTATATAAGATATATTTTATACATTATATGTATACTATATATTTCTGCTTATATCAGTAGCCAATATTCGAGAATTCATCGTTCAAATAGTCCTCCGTTGAGTAATAGCACCTCTATTAGCAATCTAATATCCTTATATGCCTTTAAACATGCATGTATCCTAGTCTGGAATACAAAATTAGTATACCCCTACATGCATCACTTAGTTTGCTCACCCCCTGTTACTAATGTGAGAAGATTAAAGAGTAATGTATAAAAATTAATACCTACTTTGAATGGTAGCTTCGTTATCTGAATTAATTTCTCCGGGCTCTCCTGTAAAATATCAAGAACTGTAAAAATTCTCTTCTGGTGTAACCTTTCCAGAACACATTCGTCCAATAGAGGGCTCATTTGAGTGCATAATCTAGCCATTCGGTTTCTTTAATCACTTCCTAGGTTGTGTTACGACTATTCATAGTTGTATGCATGCATAGTTGTACATTCAATACGCGTACATGAAGGAATTTCAATTACTGAAGCCTCCTACCACTATATCTGTACGATCTCTACGAACATTTTCAACTTCCCTCCTTATTTCATTTAGTGGGTTTACAGAATTATCAGGGCTACTAATCTATTTATATTTTGAAGCTGACGGTCGAAGTCTTGTCCTGTGTATCTGGGAATAAGTATCTTGGGATATTTCATTTCTGTTATTGGTTACCCTGAGTTTCCAATTTTGTGGATGAAACGCTCCTGGTGGATGTATACTGCACAACAAAAGCATGAAAACGAGGTTGCCGTTTGAGGTCCGTCGCCATGTTCGGGAAGAAGGTAGTGTCCTTGAGCTAAAATGTTTGAAATTACGTTTATAACGATAGTTATAGTTCGTATCATGAGAGTAACGTTTGGTACCTAATTAGTTAGTAAATTTTGTAGATTGTAAATATGATAAAATTGTGAACGGATGATGTACCTTCAACATGAAACTTAGTGATAACATAATGGTAAGTTTCTAGGTGCAAAACGAAAATGCCAATATGGCGGATGGCTGCTTTGGCCATTTCCTTTGTGTGTGGTCAAATTATGGGTTTTTTAATACTAAAAATATATAACGGTTTTTAGCGTTTCGGCAATACATATAATAATTTATTGGGAATTTTCGCAAATTTTATTTTGTAAGGTAGGTATATTTATTTGTAGGCGGTATATTGAGTGCACTGTTAATGTGATTGGTGCGGCGATTCAAGTTGAATAAGGTTATGTAGGTATGGTGCAATATATGTGGGATATTTGTGATTTTAATATGAAAGAAGTGGTATACCATGATTATGCTGACGTGTATGGCTATTAACGTTTGGCTCTAGCGTGGAATTCGTATGCTTTTCAGGCAATTATAAGATGAGCGATCATCAGGCAGGGGCTGGACCACAGCAGCCCCCGCAAACTTTGAATGTGGCTGGGCAAGCAGTGCGACTGCAACAAGTGTTGGCAGCTGCAGGTTCACGAGGGCAACAGTTTGTTATTACATCCCAAGTTAGCGTACCTGGTCTCACTCAGGCAAGTTAAATGTGTTAAGTTCATGATGAGTAGAGACTTCTAGGTTATACAGCAGTTGAGGCCATAAGATTACCGCCACGTATCTGTGTTTGATTTGTTTGCAGCTATATCGATCATAAACCAGTTTAACATAACTCTGTTCTAATAGTCTGAACCGTGACTACACTAAATCACTTTCTCCTGTTAATGTGCCACAGAATTTGGGACATACCTAAGTATTCCAATTGTGTCCGACTGGTACTGTAAATAATCAGGTCAATACAGTGGGTGCTTGATTGAATATGTGTAAATGTATTTAAGAACCTAGTGTAGAGATGGAATTTAATTTTGATGATGGATCAGTGCTGTGCGTAAAACTAAAGTAAAGCTATCCCTTTAACAGGCTGTGAAGACTCATAGGGTTGTGAGATGTTGAGGGTCCCACATTAACTAGACAATCTGCTCAAAGATGGCGGTAAGGTTGTCAGCCTTACACGCTGGCTGTGCTTTAGTCCCCAGGAAAATTAATTCCTGGTACTCATTTCTGTTAGAGGCTGAGTCAACTCCAGGGCCATAGTGCATCTGGAATGATTTGGTCAATTGAAAAAATCCAGTGACCTCATCAGGACGTGAACCTGTGACCTTCTGGCTTGTAGCATAGCTCCTCAACCAACTATGCTACCAAGTGCCCCCATATACAGTGGGTGCTTGATTGAATATGTGTAAACATATATAAGCAAGACTACACAACTTGTGAAAGGTGCCTACAAGAAGATGAATCAGCCACACACATCTTATGTGATTGTGAGGCTATAGCTTACCTAAGATATGGTCACCTGGGTCAATTTCTTCATGGAACCAAGAGACTTTTATGATGCCCCTATGAATAAAGTCCTACATTTCATTCAAAGAGTAGGATTTTTTTTTAATTCGCTTAGTGGGGGTTGGAGTCCAATTGGGTCCACTCTGCATGGCGGCCAGTGATTGGCCTATTGTTGCCTGCCCCGGGTGATTATGATGATGGAGAGTTTGAATGAATGTATGTATAAAGGGTGGGCCTTCTTGGCCTTTGCACCGAGACCACAGTGATCTATTGTGCCTCCCCTTTTGATTATCCCCTCAACAATCCTGTGCTTCGAATGAAGCGTAGGATTTTGTACGTGGGGACATTGAAATAGTCACTTGGTTCCATAAAATATTGACTCAAGTGACACAATCTTAAATAAGATAGGGCCTCACATTCGCACAGGATATGTGTGGCTGTTTCATTTTCTTCTTGACACCTCTCACAAGTGGGACTATCACTTAGTCCCAGTTTGAAGAGGTGTCCTTTAAGGTGACAGTGTCCTGTAAGTAGTCCCACCACCCATTGTAGCTGGTTCCTGTTTAACTTCAACAGTTCCTTCACTCTTTTAGTAGAGGGTCCTCGTATGAGTCCCTTTGCTTGCCTGAGTCCAGTCAAGGATCCCCAGTATATCTTGTGATTCATATTTGTTCCATCCCTGACTGCCTTTCTGGCAACTCCTATAGAGATGCCACAGGCTGGTTCAGGTCTTATGAACATTTGTTCAGCTCCAGTCTTGGCCAATTGGTCTACTGTTTCATTTCCAGCAATACCCTCATGCCCCTGCACCCATATCAGTTGTACCCTCTTATGTTTGGCCAGTTCCATGAGAGTTTGGTGGCAATCCCAGACCAATTTTGAGTTGATCTGGTTGTCAAGAGCTTTAAGTGCAGCTTGGCTGTCAGATAGAATGTAGATGTTCCTATTTCTGTAGTTCCTATCTAGATTCTCCATAATACATGCCTTAATGGCATAATACTTCTGCCTAGAATACTGTTGTGTACTGCCCAAGGCTGAAACTAAGTTTCCACCTCGCGCCATAGCAGAACACACCAGCTCCAGTGCCCTTATTTATCTTGGAACCATCTGTATACCATATCAGTCCCCCTTTTCTATCAGGGCCGAAACCGTCTTCCCATTCACTCCTGTCGGGAAATCTGACTGTGAAGGCTTTTTCATATACATGTCTCAGTATCATTTTGTCAGACCCCATTTGTAATATGGGTTCTTTTTTCATGTCCTGAGTTATGTGTGCATGTCCGAAACTATTGGATTTAGGTTTCCATTGGTCACTGCACTGGAGACGGTAGATTCCTGCCCTGGCCTCTGCCTCCAACTTAGATGCAGTGGGGGGAGTCCAAGGGGTGTCTCCAGTGCAGCTGTTGGACATGTTTGAATTGCTCCTGTGATACCCAAGCAAGCCAACCTTTGCAATTTGCTAAGTTCTGCCCTGCTTGTCTTGAGTTTAACTCTGGGCCACCATACTGTGGCGCTGTTTCTAATTATATATATATCCAATGCACAGTGTGCGGATGCAGTTCACGTTTTACCACACATGCTTCTGCATGTCCAAAAAGCCTTATAGGCTTTGTTAATGACCTTGTCCAGCTGCTTTTTCTGTGTCGGTGCCTTGTCTTATACTAGACCAAGGTACTTGACATCGCTGGAGAGCTGGATCATCTTATTGAAGAGGGTCGGTTCCTTAAGGCCATTTATATTTCTCTTCCTGATAAACGGTATAATTACTGTCTTATTAGGATTGATGGAAAGGCTTGTTCTTTCACACCATTATTGGGCCATGTACAGAGCTCTTTGAAGATGCTCTGATACTGTTGAAAGGAATTTTCCATTTATGAGGATTGCTATGTCATTAGCATATCCTACTGTATAATACCCATCATCATTAAGTCCCCACAGGAGATCGTCGACGAGACTCCACAGCAGAGGCGAAAGTACGCCCCCCTGCGGACATCCCCTAGACATGGACGCCCCCAGGGTTTCTCCTCAGCATAGCATTGCTCCACCTGCATATTGCAGGCTCTGTGCCATGCCTTCCAGCAGCCTGTTTTATTACATCAAATGAGGTTCTATCAAAAGCTCCCTCTATATCAAGGAATGCTCCTAAGGCAATATCCTTGTGTTCAGTTGCACTTTCTATGTGTGTTACCATATTGTGTAGTGCACTTTCGGTAGATTTACCTGTTTGGTAGGCATGTTGGTTTCGGTGTAGAGAATATGTCCTCAATACCCCATCCCTGATATGCCTATCCACTAGTTTCTCCATCGTTTTCAAAAGGAAAGATGACAGGCTGATAGGACGATAAGCCTTAGCCTTGGTATAATCAAGTTTCCCGGGCTTTGGAATAAACGTCACCTTAACGTGCCTCCAGGCTGTGGGGATGAAACCATATGTCATGCAGGCTCTATATATGCGGCATAGGTGTGGAACTAAGAGTTCTGCCCCTTTGCTGAAAAGTGCCAGTACAGTTCCATCTGTTCCCACTGACTTAAATGGTCTAAAGGCATTCAGTGCCCATCTGATTTTTGATTGGTTAATTTCGACTTTGGCCAGGTTCTAGTCTACCCTGTTGTTCTTACTTTGGCAAGTGCCCAGGTTTTGCTGTCCCTGTCCATCCAAATTATCAATCAGTTTTGAATCAGGAAAGTGAACCCTGAATAATTCATTCAATGTCTCCCTTCTTATTTGAGTATACTGCCCATTAGGCAGCTTAATTGTGCTGACCTTGTTGGTCACCTCTTTTGCCATGATTCTCATGAGTCTGGCACCGCCTGATCTCCTGGCAGTGCCTCCTCCATGAGGATTGCTTGGCTTTCCTTATTTCTTTGTTGTCGCAGGTAAGGGCTTCCTTGTAGGTGTCCCACTGCCCTGTTCTTTTAGCTATATTAAACAGCCTTCTCATTTTGGTTCTCAGCCCACTCAGCTGTTTATTCCACCAAGGCACTCTCCTTGCTTTCAACCGTTTCTGCTCATTGGTTTGCAGATATTTTTGTTTTTGCAAGGAGTTTGGTACCCCATTAGTCTCTCACTGTATTTCTTTACATGGCCTTTTGGTATATTATAATTACCCTGAATTTTTTCATTTCCTCCATCCTAATATATATATAATACAAGGATTTTGGAGAGACTTTATGTTTATCTGAATATTTGCTGTGATTGAAGTTAAGCTGACTAGCAAACAGTTTGAAGAATCCGTCCCTGAGAAATCGTTCAAGTGCTTCAGAAATACAGTAACATTTTGTATAAATCCACTGCAGTTTGATATTTGTTCAGGCACATTTAAACCTGGATTTTATGCTTCTGAAGGGATCACCTGAAATGAAATTGAGAAAGTTTTTAGTAAGCAACTAATGACAGTGGTGCAACATAAAGATCTTGGTTGCTTTTACCATATCTTTTGCAGGCCTTCTAAAGTATACATGTTTGAATGCAGTAACAATGTAAATGCAAATGTACTTACTTATGTGCCATGTCATTTCTTAGCTAGTGAGACAGAATCATTGCCTAGTGAGACAGAATCATTGCCTTTTCTTGGGTTCTCTGTCAATATAGATCATTTCATGAAGTTCAGAAAATTTCACATTCAGGAATGTTCCCATTTTACCAGGATAAATCTTCAGCATGAGTGAAATGGTGCTAATATTCATTTAATTTTTCAAACAAGACGTTTGATGGATTGTTTAGAAAACCAGTTCAGTTCTCATGACCTTTGTGACAAATTCCATGACCAGTGCGTGGAGACTTTAGAGTCCAAGGCCTGCTCACATATGCAGATGACACCCCATTGGAAAAAATAGGGCTATGTGACACATAGAAAGTAGTAAAGACACTCCCAGGTTTTCCTGGACCTTGGTCATGGCATATACTGAAGCAAAGTTGAAAAGCATTGGTCATAAAGCATCTCCTTGTTGTAGACCATTCTGAATAGGAAATGTACTGAACAGTATATCGTAACATGGATTCCCATTACGAGGCAGCAGCTCTATAAACAGATTCTTGGTAAACAGCTGGGTAATGCATACAACAGTATGCTACAAAAATTAGAGGTGTTTTCTGTGTGGTCTGTACGGAGTCTGTATAATGACAGTCTGTACCTAGGATTAGGTTAGAGAGGACTGGAAGATTGGAGAACTACGTCAAGTTCTGGAGGGCATTCCAAGGTGATTGAACAAGAAATGGCAGAAGACTTCCTAGTGATTCGAAGTGATAGCTCCTGTGTTAAAACCCATTTCCAGGAAATGGAATTTGAAGACATTGTAAAGGCCTAGTCATTGTTGAGATCTCTTACATAGCAGTAGTTAAAGCAGATATAGAAGGCTTTATGTGTTATAGTTACAGTAATCTTCAGAGTGTTATAATAACTTGTATTTATGACTTGTGAGTATCCAATGAATCGATTCACCAGTCCAAACCCTGTCTACAAGTCACTAATACACGAGACAATATTACCTTTATGGACTTTATTATAGGTTTCATTTAATCACATTTTAATCAACCGGGGTAGTTTATGGCTACTCCCAAACTCTATGAGAATATTGTACAATATTTCCTTCCAAACTAAATCATAGATTTTCTTGAAGTATTTGAATAGCTAATGTACTGTTTTATTCTACTCCCATTTTTCCTCCAATATTTGACAAATGCAAGGGATCTGATTAGTAGTTGATCTGTTACAAGGAAACCCACACTAATTGTACTAAATAATTTGGACTCCATATGGATTTAACCTTGAGAGAAGGATATTGGATAAAATGTTGTATGAAGTTGATAACAGTGATATGTCTTGATAATTAACTGCAGTCAGTCCATTTGTTCATCTTGTAAATTGGTGTTACACCAGACTCCTTCCACTGCTTAGGCAGTTTGTTCAGTGTTCCAAATAGAATTTATGAGTTCATGGATCTTAGAGTGTAATACATTACCTCCTGTTTGACTTGGTTTTGCTGGAATTTGATCAGTACCCAGTGATTTATGCCTTTTCAACTTTGCAATGGCAATTTCAACATCAGAAGTACTAGGCTCAGGTACTGATGGTTCAGCTGTAGGTATTCCTGTCTGTCTGACGTCACTGACCCCATGTACATTAAAATCAAATGTTTATGTGAAATATTGTTTATTTGATGCTGACTTCAGGTGATCAAGATAAATGGGGCACTGACAGATATTTTTATGTCATTTTCTCCTGCTTCAAAAGGAAGTGGGTGAATACGACATGCATGGATTTCAGGACATGTATGTCGGTTCATATTGAGCCTGGGCCCATACTATTCTGGCTTCTTAAGCTTTTCCTTATGTATGGATTTTGACATGTGTGTCAGGTCACAATATAGCCTGGCATACTGTTTTAACATCATTTTATACATGCATTCTAGGACCTTCTTATCAGGCCCTATTACAGCCAGGCATAATACTTTATGATTTAGACTTAGTTATATCGATGTCAATCGATTTACAATGAAAGATGATTTATTTAATTTAATTTTTTATTTTTTTGAAGACTTGTAGTAGTGTGGATTTTCAGCTTGCTACTTAGTATGGGTGCAAATAATCATTGAACCTGATGTGCTTTATAAAGTCATGCACTCCTCAGGATGGTAAGACATTCATAGTCCAGTATGATACAGTGTAAGACTTTCATGCATCATTAATCATGATGGGTGAGTCAAGAAAGCAAGACAAATGAAAAAGATATGCAAAAGATAAATTGAAGAGAGTAGGTTGGATATTTAGAAGCAATTCAAGACTGTGGTCAGCTTCACGCCCTGGCATCTTTATGCTTTAGGAGGAGCTCCCAGCACCTGTTGGGTAGGAGATAATATATGTATATGTTCTGAAAGATCAGATGTTTCCTACACAACATGCAGGTTCTAAATTTAAATTTACTAAATATGTGAAGAAATGATTGGGGAATCTTCGTTCCCAGGATTAACATTGAAAACATTGGTTGATTTCATCTAATTCATAAGTATCTTCAGGCATTTTATGCACATTTAAAAATGTTGGATAATGTTATAGAGTTTGTACAGGGGAGGGTCTGTATCAAATGCTCTAACCATCGTTTGCTAGGCAACGTTTCGGTAAACACCACTTGAAAGCAGGAATAGCAACAAACAAGCAGAAGTCCGTTTGCTAGGCAGTGACTCGCTAAAACTGATTCTCATGTCTGCAGAGATTCAGCAAAGGTTTCCATGGGTACGAGGGATCTTGGGATCCCCAGCCGTTTCCGCTACAACGGATACAGGAGACCAGTAGCTTTTGTTTAGTCCTCCAGAACTTATAAAAGAGAGTTTATTCATTTCTTTCAGTCAGTCATTCAGAATAGAATTCAGAAGGCAGTTCAATAGTTGAATATTCAGCTGTGAAGTGTTAGCCAGGTAAGATTCATTTCTGAGCAGTGACTAGCAATCAGACGTTGAGGGCTTAATTTTGTATGCTACAGTTACAGTAATCTGTTGAGTGTTAAGTTTATCAGATGCAGTTTTATGTTTTTATCTATGTTCACGCCGTCTTTCAACATTTAACTTTGTTCGTTTGGGTACATTATTATAGTCATCTTCTAACCGCTTCCTTTTTCTGTACTCTGTTATATATGCATATGGCTATTACCAGCGGACATCTTATCAGTGCGTGACATCATACACTGGCAGCTTGCCTATAGTATTTCGTTATCCACTAAACAGTATAATTGAATTAGTTATATTTGTTACAAACGAATGGTCATAACTCTTAAACCATAAGTGATCGACCAGACGAGTTGCATTTTTGAGAAGGTCCCATTTATTAACGTATTTCACTGGCAGTTTGTCCAGATCCAGCTATGTGTTTCACTGAGCATGTTTCCAAGGTAACAAAGTCAACAGTAGAACTTCAGTTACTGAGTAGTGAAGGTTTCAGTAATTACAAAATGTTACAATTTCTGTTATGGACAAATTGTTGCATTTTCTGGTACGGTTTCCTTCCATTTGAACCCTCATATAATGCTGTCCACATTAAAACAGTATAAGTACTATGTTTTTGGTGATTATCCATCATCTTGTCTATTTTTAAAAAATCATCCTGTTTCTGTTTTAAAACAACGTTTTGGAGACTGGATTCTGTCCCCCGTCCTCAGGTAAAACCTACTATCTCCAGAGATAGGGGCTACTTCTATCTATTGGACCCAACTGAGTAGGTTTTACACGAGGATGGGGACAGAATCCAGTCTCTGAAACATGTTTTAAAGTAGAAACAGGACGGTTTTTTAAAAACAGACGACGATGGATAATGTCCAAAAACATAGTACTTATAGCAGTTTACCGTCCTCACAAACTTTTAGATCTTATTAAAACAGTGTGTTCATTGTCCGTATTAGGCTTTACCTGAGACCAGGGAAACATACTAAATGCAGGAACATGAAATTGGTATTTCACTGCATTTAAAGTTTAAATGTTATATACAATGTTGTTGTCTTGCTTGTAGGTTATTCCAACTATCGCAACAACCAGCGCAGCTCTGCAACAGGCTGGTGTGACACGCATACTCAATATTGCATCATCTCCAAGAGTCAACGTGGTTGGAGTGTCACAGGTTCCAGGACGGGGAGGAACATTGCAACTTGCTGCCAGTAATGCAGGGAACAGTGGCACAGGTGACTCGCCAGGACGAGGCACAGTATCACTTGTTGCCATTGGTCAACCAGCAGCGGTTAATGCTTCATCGCATCCAACTTTAGTCAGTTCCTTGTCATCCCCACCCCGGCAGAGGACTACTAGTGGTGCTATTGGTATTGTACAATCACCTCCGACACTAGTGTTAACATCTACACCAAATTTGGTGCGAACTTCTAATGGATCTTTTACCACACCATTGTCCTCTGCTGCAAATATCGTGTCAAGTCCACAGTCCTCATCCCCAGTGAGAAAAAGAATGCGACTATCAGAACTTCAAGAGAGAGCACCACCAAATGAAGAAATTGGAACTTTAAGGAAGAGAGTGTTAGAATACAAGACAGTGCGTATGCATGGTGACAGGGAACGGTATGCAGAACATGCTTCGGAATTGTTCTTCTTACAGGCCGGTGGAAACATGATGGACTATCACACTTGGCGTAAACGACCATCCACTCCTCAGTTCCTACACTTTCTTAGATCTCATCGTTTGGATCCTGAAGACGATGATGAAGATCTTACTTCATTGTTATGTGCAGCATCCACATCAGGATCTTCTCAGTCCTCTCACAGTACAGAGCTCAAGATCCCAGGAGTGGGGTCAACTCCAGTAGCAATTTCCACGACTCTTCCTCCTACTGTGGCTCAACTTAACCAGCATGGTACGTACCATTAGCTACTTATTTTTGTTGGGATAGTATATTTTATAGTTGTAGTATCAGACATGTCTTCCGTGGAGGTGGGTTAGAATACCTACACCATAGGCCTTGTTGGGAATCAAAGCGATGACCTGGCTTGTAGTGTAATGCCTCGACCAACTACACAGCAATGTGCACCACTGTTTGGTCTGCAGCCTACAATATTTTTAGTCTGGTTTCTGAAAGAAAACCAATGCAGTTGAGCATTTGTATCTCTGTGTATTGTTAGGGAAACAGTTTTTCTTGGATTATTATGAGTATTTTATACACACCTGTGAAGTACATTGTTGATTGTGCACTCGCACATATATTTTTATCCCCCACTGAACACTTCTGTTTATAGGTGTCATCTTGATACTTGCTACTGTGATCATGCCATTAACTATAATCCTGATGCCTTATTTCATAATGTTCTGACTGCAGGATCAAGATGTGACCTCACATTGTTATGAAAGTAAAAAGGCAAAACAAACAGCCTCTGTTAGTGTAAGCTTTGCCCAGAATGTTCTGTTTGAGAATAGAGCAATAGACATTCTGGCATATAGGCCTGTTGCTAAGCAGTGACTCTGTAAACAGTAATTGTTGTGAGGTAATGCCCACAACATGAATGCAACAGTAGAGCTACTGTTGGAAATGGTGTGTTTTATGTGTGGTTTTCACTACCACCCTTTCTTGGCAGTAGATCGGTAAGTGGGTCCTGGGGTTAGTGTGCATGCAACAATGAAGGAACAAGGGTTGCTCTATGTAGTCTTGTGCCGAGAAGTTGTAACCAGGACAGTTGGAGCAATGAGTTAGTTTAGTTCTGTATGGGAGACTATGAAGAAAAGAGTTAGTTGCAAGAGTGCATGTGCAAAGGAGAGATTGTGTCATATTTGGAGTGTGTAATTCAGTGAAACTGTTACAGTTCTTGTGTTAGAGGAGGCAGACTGAGGACACAAGTCTGTGTTTATCAGTGATCTGTAAAGAGTAATCACAAGTTGTGAGTGTATAAGTGGTCAGTAATTCTAGTCACCAGTCCGAATCCTGTCTATAGTTACTCCTAAATTGTGACAGCCGGTGTCATAAGTGGGATGAATTGGAAGCAGCGTTGGATCTTGTGTGTTATACCACCATACAACAACGATGGAACTATTGTGGAACGCTTGCTAGCAAAAATGGATGGCAACCAAGTAGATATAAGAACCAACCGAGAGGAAATAAGAACAAACTAGATGAAAGCAGATGCCAATCTAAGGGATGTGAAACAAGAAATGAGAACTGGCCAGTAACTCCTGAAAGAAACAAAAATGCTGGCTAAAATGGAAACCAACTGGGAAAAGATGGGTGCCAAGATGGACTGCAGTGAAGAAAAGAAGCCAGGATAGATGCCAATAAAGAGAAGTTTGAAGTCCTTTGAGGTACTGTTGTCACCTGGATTGATATCCACCAAGCCTGGATGGTGCCCAATGAAGCAGAAATGAATGCCAAGATAGATATACAACAGGAGACGGTGGAAGCATCAATACACTTCATCTAGTCCGAATTAGAAGAAACCATTAAACATTGGATGGAAGGAGTCATGTCAACCAAAAGACGCAGGGCATCTGCAAGGACCTGGTTGAGAAGATTGATGAAACACAGGTGAGCTTACAGCCCATGAGGACATTCGTTGATATGCAAACAAAGAGCCTCTTGGAAATCGTAACATACACAAGGGAGCACCTTTATGGAGAGCTTGGCCTCATGATCCAGATATATATACAGGAATTGCCAATGAAGTTGGAATGGTGACAGAGTAACAACAGAGAAGTGGACAGAAACAAGGAGGGGCCGGCGAAACGGGTGCATGCTAGTGTATGCATTAAGGTCCGACCATTACGCATTGACTGTCATAGAAATGGGTGACCATAGCCCGTCACTTAGGGCTGGTTCCGTAATTAATCATGCCTTGTGATTGTGGAGCCGGGGTGTACGTGGCTGTAGCCAGGCCCAACATTGCCAACGGATGGCTTGAAAGACAGCCAAACCCACACTATGCACTGCAGATGATCTCTGGGTAAGCCCTCCCCATCTTAAAGGAAGTTTTTTGGACACTGACCCTAGGGTGGTTGTCACTCATAATTTGGGTATTCCTTGCCAGTATCACAAATGAAGTTATCTTGGGGCTGGACATTACTGAACACATATGATGAATATGTGGACCTAGGGCGCTAGATGCTGCATCTTGCAGAGGAAGAGGTATTGCTATGGATCCTGGGGGTGGGGGTCTGGCCTTCCAACCGGGCAGTAGCCAAAGATCAGGTGATATCTGCACAGTGTGAGGGAGTAGTGATTGCTAGATTTGAGAATCCACTTGGAGTGGAAAATGACCTGGTAGAACTGAGTCTGGAGGCCCATCCACCCAGAGGACTCCTCATAGCTAGCACCCTGGTCCAAGATCACTGGGAGGTACCCGTAAGGGTCATGAATGCTACCTATCATGACCAGAAGATCACTAAAGGATCCCACCAGCGCACTGTGACTGAGTCACTCTGGTGACCCTAACTGATGTGGAACCACCACAGGTCCGAGATGCTACCCTGTAGTTACAGGATGTGATTGATGTGCCCAAGCCTAACCTGCATAATGCTGAATACCGAGAGTTCAAAGAACTCACTGAGTATCGAGACATTTTTGCTATGGACAGACCAACAGTGTACGACTGTATGGATATTGGAGAGGCTTGATTGATCCGCCAATCCATGAGGAGACTCACCCTGGCAAAACAGATGTGGGTGAGATGCTCAAGGATGTTCAGTGATGTGTGGCTTGCTCATTCTTGTCCTAAAGAAGAGCAAGGACTTGCGCTTCTGCGTAGACTTACTTGCTTACTCATGGAGCTGAGCCCTTCTTGAGGAACCACCAATTCTGCAGCTACTCAAGAATTTCCCAACATTTTATGGAACCAGAAGGTTCATACTGTGTTCACAAGAGCCCTCCACTGGTCCCTGTCCTGAGCCACATCAATCCAATCCATACCATCCCATCTTATCTCTCTGAGATTCATTTTAACACATTGCGGACCGGACGGGCCATATGGCCCTCTATGTTTCCAAGCGTTGCGGACCGGGCGGGCCATATGGCCCTCTACGGTCACGTTATGTTGCAAAACGCTATATATTGCTGTGTGGCTTCGTTGAATTGTAACTACTGCGTAGATAACCTCGGGAATGATTGCTGCCTTATCAAGTAACTCGACCAGAGTCATTTCCTGTCACAACCTAAACAAAATTGGCTTTGTTCTAATCCAAGCTTGCACGTATGAACCACGCAGCTACCAGTTCAACATGGCTCAGAGACGAAAGCAGTTGCGATCTCTCGGAGGACAAGAAATATTAGATATGTTCTCCGATGAGCTATCAGATTTGCCAACTGCTTTGTCTTCTGATAGCGAGGCCATTATCAGTGACAGTGACAGTGATGGGGGCCACAGGGCTGCCCAAAATGTGTCAAGTGAAAGTGAGAGCTCCGTTGAAAGTGCGAGTGTCAGGACAGCTACATGGGATAAAGTGGACAAAACCCCCACTTTGNAAGGAGTTGATAGGGCCGACCAGTTCTTGGCCTATTATTCCCTTCCTAGGAAAACAGTAAAATGGACGAAGAAAGTTGCACTGTGGCTTATAAACTGTGCAATTTTCAATTCATCTACAGTTTTCAAAAAGGTGAACAGAAATTCTACTTTGAAATACAAAGCATTTCTGTTAAAACTGGCAAAAACTTGGGCTACTGACGTCACGGTGGCGGCAGTACCTGCGTCAGACACAGACGTAGTGCAGCCGGGGCCATCTGATCGCACCCGCCAGAGGCCTCAAGTAGACCCCCCTGGCCGACTCTCGGGTGATATGTGGAAACATATTCTCGTGAAAATTGTGAAGAGTGAATATTGCAAGAAGAAACACCCTTCTAGGCAGTGCCATGTGTGCGCAGAGCACAAGAAGAAGAGTAGAACTGTCCACATGTGCAACTTCTGCCTAATGCCTCTTCACAAAGTGGAATGTTTCCAGAGATATCACATGCGCAAGCACTTCTAGGAGCTCTGGTAAGTGTTCTCCAAAAATTTCAGTTCATAAAATTTATTAGGAGATTTTATATTAATTTTTAAAATGAACAGTGCACAAGTTAGGGTAGTAGGTTTAAAAACGCCGGTCCCCAGGGTGATTTAAATGTTTAAACCACCGGTCCGCAATGTGTTAATATTGTCCCCTCGGTCTTTCCAGTGGTCTCCTTCCATCTGGCTTTCCAACCAATATCCTATATGCATTCATTTTCTCCCCCATTTGTGCTAGATGTCCTACCCACCTCATCCTCCTTGACTTGATCATTCTAAATTCTGTGTTTGTTTCTTATGTTGTGTACTTTCTGATATACTAACCACATAAATTATTTGTTGGCCAGGTGGTACTCCATTAATTCTTGAACCTGGAACTCCTACCAACCTCAACAGTGTTACATCAGGAATGGGAAGTACACCAGGATTGAGTATTGTAAATGAAAAGGGCTCAGTTCCAGTTCTGAGTCCATCTAAGCTGAATAAATTACCACTAGTGGCTCCCATGTCCCGGCAACATACGAGACAACATTCCATTTCGGCTGTGTATGATACTTCAATCGGAAGCCAAGAACAAATTGCGGAGAAAGCAAAACAAGTAAGTTTTGATAATGAATGGAGAATAACTACAAAATGGAGTACCTTCTTGAACCATTGTTATAAACAACTAGGGTAGTCTGCATCATATTATAAATACTTTTTAACCATTAGAACTTCTGTAATCTTATAATATACCGTATTTACGCATGTATAGGCCGCACATTTTTTGCCAAAAATTCAAGAGGAAAACTGGGGTGTGGCTTATATTCGAAATATTCAAAATCACACTTCATTTAAAAAAATATATATTCATAATTAGTAATACAGGGTGTAATACTCCTGAAATAATATTCCAAGAAAATTATTTTTTCTATAGCTTCTGTCTGAAAATTGTGCTGCGGCCTATACACGCACCCGGCCTATACATGCGTAAATACGGTAATATATGATCATATCTCTGTATTAATTTTGAAATTTAGTTGAAAAATATGCCCACATTCATTTGGTGATGACATTTGAAATGTAGAAAAGTTCTTGTGTTGTGAACTGATCTGTTAACATGAGGCATTTGTCTGAAAATGAATGTGGAGCTTTGTTGGAATGTTTCTTATTGCAGTTACGAGATAATTAATCTGGGGTATCAGAATTTCTCATCTGTCTTACTATGTATGATTGAATAAACTGTTAGTTTTAGCTGATGGGGGCAAATTGATGAATTGGACTGTATTAATATTTTTTCATAAATTAAAGGGTCAGAAACCATTCATTTCAGGTTAAAGAACATATTCCTTTTGCTAGTGAAGATATTGCTGATTCCTACTGTCATGTGTTCTGATACTGAATTTATAAAGATTGGTCCTTTGAGTCTCCTATTCAAAGAAAAAAAATACTGTTCCTTCCTATGTACTGTAGTTCATTTTAGAATAGTAGAAGTTTTGCAGGGTTTGAAAATTTGAGAGGGTTGTCTACATTTAAGCTTGATTTGTTCATTATACATGTAGTGATTAAAAAGAGCGAAGTATGAAAATTTTTAAGTACTGTATTTGTAAATATTCAGAGGGTTCTTGTTTCAAAAGACACTTTTTATTCATATTATATATTGTCATGAAGAAGGAAAACTGTTAGTTGTTACTCAGATTGATGGTCGCAGCAAAAATCAGTGTCACTGTTCAGATTAAAACCCCTAGTAAAGTGCATCTGTTTTATTTGTGGTCTGTTTAACCACTCAGGTTGTTATAACATCTGTAGACATCATGTGGTACTGTGTATCGTAGTGACTATGACGTCTTTAGATGTTATGCATATTTCTAACTGTTTTGTTGGCGATATAATGCCAGTCAGCAATGCAAACATGTACATTGTGCTTCCAAGATGTGACAGGAAGTGGTAGATTGCTTGATAGCTGTTCTCGGTTTGAGTTCTTTCGACTAAACATTATAGCAGGTCCTAATGAGAAGATGGATGTAAGTGATGAAGAGATTTTTATGAATTGTTACAAGAGAATAAATACAGTGATATTTCAGAGAGTGACTATTGTAGTGATAGTGAAATAAATGTGAAAATTTTGTCAGGTGTTGAACAGAATGTCAGCTCTGATGAAGCAGAAAACGTCAGTGACAACAGTAGCATGTAACCTGATATATGGGAAATTAACATTATTGTGGAAGTAATAGCAAGAGAAATCAGTATGTCCAAAAATTTTTAGGAAAAAACAACTAATCTAAAACTAAAATCTAGGACCCATCACTGGAAGGAGCTGAAGAGAATTGAAATAATGAAGTTGCTGGAATTCTTTCTGTTAGAAGGACTTCACCAGAAACTGGATAACAAGAGCTATTTTTTCCTGGGAAAAATTGTTGAAATGCCCGTATTTTTGGTGCTTTTCAGTGAGATGAGGTTTCACCTTCTACTAAAGTTTCTTCATTTTGTTGACAATGAAAGTTACAATGAGGCCACTTGCAGTTCCAAAAGACTCTATACACTGTAACCCATACTGGATCATCTAAGTGCCAGATTTAAGAGTCTATGTACCCTAGAGTTTGCTGTATCAGTAGGTGAATCTTTGATGATGATGGAGGGACATTTGTCATGGAAGGTATACATTCCTTCAAAGTGTGCCAGATTTTGTTTAAAATCATTGAATTATGTGAAGCCAAATCTGTTTATGAATGAAATTTTATTATTTACACTGCTCATAGTATCTGCCACTTGAGTTGCAGCAATGTTTCTGGTGATATAGTCGTTTTAGTGATTATTTCAAAGTCTGTTAAAGATTGGGATTTTGCAGCTGATGTTTGGAAGAATAGTTCATCCATACCAGTCTTCAGCTTGCCAAGAAGTACAATTTCAGCCAACATGGCAACAAGACACTTTATTTTTCAATGAGGCATCCATGGTGTCACAATAAGTCAAGCTGGGAGTGTGTGTTTTCACTAGAAAGACTTGTCAGCCAACTGCTATGATCATGTTTCGTTTCTAAACACCAGCGACTGGTAAAGATGACATTTTATTGAATGTGTATGACTCGGGCATACATACGAGATCACGTATTTTGAATGGAAATGAAAGTCAGTGGTGAGAGTGGCAGATTTATGGAGGATAATGCAAAAAATACCAAATTTTACTAAAAATATATATACGAGTATATAAACTTTAATGTAATATCTGTGGAAATGAAAATACAGATATGTGAAGTTTGATAATTGGTCTTTCAGGGGCTTTTTATTCCATAATTTTATAATGACATGATTGAAATTGCATTTTAAAAAGTAGCAAAAGTTATGAAACTAAATGCTGCAGTGACAGATTTAAATGTGTGGGGAATTTAATGTGCGTGAGAGAAAAGGGAAACACTTGACTGGTTAACGCCATCAGTAGCTTACATATTATGGTGTTAGATGGTAGAATGATCAATTTTTTTTATTGCTAGTGGGGTAGGACTAACTCTCTTGTACTGCGGCCACTTCTGGCCTATTGTACCAGCCCCAGATTATAGGCGAGGGTGATCGTGGAACAGTTGGTGGAATGAAGATTGGCAGGGGAAACTGAAGTACTCAGAGAAAACCTGCCCCAGTGCCACTTTGTCCACCACAAATTGCACCTGAGCAGACCCGGGATTGAACCCGGGCCGCCCGGGTGGGAAGGCAGCGACTAACTGCTTGAGCTATGGCGTGGCCGAGAACGATCAGTTAGTAATGAATTCAAAAGGGTGTGGAAGAACAGTCTTGATCTAAATTGAGATACTGTCCCGGCATTGCAAAACTTTGGTCAGGATAGCGGATATTCAGGCTTAGATGTTGGCCTGGACCTTACTGGATACTGAGCAGGAATGTGAACTACAGCACTTGAGACATTCAGATTAGTGAAATAACAGCTCACAGTGTTATGTGTTAGATATTGTATCAGCAAAATTGCTTTAATACATGTATTGATTTGAGACTGGTCTATAATATTCATGTGGTGTCTTTGTAAATTATTGCAGGAAGCATATGTAATGCAGAGGATAACTGAACTTCAGAGGGAAGGTTTATGGTCTGAGAAGAGGCTTCCAAAAGTTCAGGAACCTCCAAGAGTGAAGGCACATTGGGACTACCTCATTGAAGAAATGATATGGCTTGCAGCTGACTTTGCCCAGGAAAGAAAATGGAAGAAAGCTGCAGCAAAGAAGGTTGGTTCCAGATATATTTTTCTTAATGTATGATGTTACATTTTTTGGCAGCAAGTTTCCTTATGTGCCCCATCTGCAGCAACTGTTGTGTAAATGTGAACAGATGCTAAATATTCAGTGGGTCCTGTCTGGATCTTCATGGAGTGAAGATAAAATGGTGCTGCTTAAGATGAACCACGCCCAAGCACTCCAAAATTGACTGCGACAGTTTTGTTAATGGGTTTTCTTCTGAGTTTGCATTACTTATCTTATATCCTATTCATAACACAGATACATATTGCACCTGGCACTTCCATACCAGTTGCATTGCAAGCATTTGTGTGGAATCAGAAGAGCCACTTCTTCTCCTGCTGAGGGACCTCATCTGCAGTTATGCATCCACACTCACAGCACATCCAGATCACTCATCTATTAGGGTAGTTTCTGACCAACTTTCGGTTACAGATACAAGGTCAACACTTGTGACTCCTTGACCACTGGGGTTAAGGGTGTATTGCACACCACATAGCTTGTCACTACGAGACCATCCAGTCAGTCAACCCATCTGGACTCCTGTTATCACAGAAGAAGTCAAAAAACTAAAACTCCGTCCAGTGTAGATTGAGTGGGAAAATTGGGTATGTTGTCGCCATTGGTGCGATACACGTTTTCTGAGCCTAGCAACTTTTTTAAGTTACTGTTACCTATGAGTATGAAGGGTGAGCCATAGAAACCGGTCCTCGCACTGCAACCTTCAATGATCTGTTGTGCTTCCCCTTTGGATTAATCCTTTATTAATCCTACACTTCAAATGAAATGCTCTTACATAATAATGGACATTTTTTGTCATGTCACATTGCTTTTGCCTTGAGGCTGCTTTGTCTCAGGTAGCTTTTAGACATATTTTAGTTTCCTCTTTTAGGAGGTCATGTGTCTGTGACATCTGTGATGGGTCTGGTGAATGGCACTTTAACATCATGCTGTGGTTCCCTAACTGCTCCCCGCTTAAGCCTGCTCATCCTGTACAGTTCCATTATTGGGCGCTAGCCAGTCCATGTGTGCTACCATAATCCTTGTTTTGGGATGGAGCTGAACCCTGTATGCCACAACATTGATTCGGGTGACTACCCTGTAGGGTCCATCCTGTGAAGACTTGGGTGCTTGGGTGACTTTCCTTTAGTGCAGGTTGGGCCATATAACCACACTTGGTCACCCTATTGGTAGCCTGGTCAGTTTGCTAGACAGTTGTAGCAGGTTTTCATTTGATCACTGGTCAGCTTCAGATGTTGGCAGGTGTAATTGAGGATGTGTACCTATTTCAAAACATCTGCCATGTGGTTGATAGTGGGTCACTTCCTGTAGGTGGTGCCCTGAATAGGTCACAGGGCAGGAGTAGTTCTCCTGAACATGGGCTAGCTGAGGTGAAGCCCGTAGTGTCGTGAGTAGATGCCCTATAGGCAAAGAGGAAGACGAGCAAAATTGCGTCCCAGTCCCTCTTATGCTTCTTGACAGATTTTCTCAGGTAACCCTCAACTGTTTTTTGATACAGTGCTCCACCATGTCATCTGACTGCAGGTGCAGGGGTGTGATGTGTCTTGCTCACTCACAGGCATTCCAGAACTTCTTGCATTAGGCAGAACTCAGGGTTACAGCCCTTGTCACTGTGTAGCTCTCACTGTACTCTGAAGTGGCAGAGGATGTGGGTAACTGGTGCTTCCTCCATCGGCAACACTTCTCGGTTGGGGATGGCATAGGTCTCCAACTGCTTGGTAAAATAGTCCTTAAAGGTAGAAGATAACCCTGCCCCTGTAACAGGCTCTGGAGGGTTGTGAGATATCAAGGTTCCCACATTTTCTAGACAGTTGGCTGACAGATGGCAGTGAGGCCAGCTTTATGTGTGGGTCGCCCTTTACCCCAGGGAAGATTCCTGGTACACATTTATTTTGGAGGCTGAGTTGAACCCAAGCCCATAGTGTGCTGGGATTATTAGGTCAATTGAAAATCCAGTGACCTCATTAGGAATGAAACCCATGACCTTCTGGCTTGTAGCATAGAGCCTCAACCAGGTGTGCTACTTCGTGCGTTAAAATAGTCCATAGTGATCACAACGTGTTGGTCCCTTTGGTCATACTATTTAGTTATTTTTCTTTGGCTTTCTTAGATGTTGGGTTTTTTTACTATGGCTTCTTCAGATGTTGATTATGTGTTTGATATACTTAACTAAGTAGTTGATACTTTGTATTTCATGATCATGCGGAGGGCAGGAATCTATGGATAGTGTGATACTAGTTCAAGTGCGTTTTTTGTATACTGAAAATTTTAACCTTTCCCTGATGTGTATTGAAAGGCTGAGAAAGTTAATGGAGTTGTGTAATGCCTTTTTTATGGTGAATCTTATAGTGGGTTGTTTGTTGAATTCAGTCAGTGTTAAATAACCCCCCCCCCAGACATCACAATTTTTAGGGGCGTTAATTTGAGGAGACGTGCATGCACTCACAGTTTACACAGATAATGGTATTTCTCCTTTCATCTTATATAAGTACAAGATGCTGAGCATTGTACATTGTTGTGGCATAGAACTGTATGTGATGTTCTGTTTCAATCTTCTCATTTCCCAAGCAACTCATGCAGGTATGTCCATCACTCGCAGTGTGCGCTGATTTTGTATACTTGCTGTGAGACTTACAAAGAGAGCCCAGGTTGTTTGTACTCATATCTCCAAATATCCAAATTCACCCTTTTAATGAAGATGATAAAGCAGCATGTAACTTTGTAGTCTCTGTAGCTTCAGCATGTGGCCTACTGAGTAGAAAAACGTGGTTATTGGTCCCCATCCTCCCTACCCACTGGACTTAGACCCCTGTAATTTTGCTCTGTTTCCCAAATTGAAAATTAAATTGAAGGGACAACGTTTTGAAACGGTGTCTGACATCCAGAGGGAGTCACGAGCGGTACTTGACAACATTAAGGAAAAGTGACATTGAGAGTGCTTTTGAAGCAAGGAAACAGTGATGGGATTCACCTAGTCCGAGAGCTTTCCAATACACCTTGTATGTCAACCAGAGGATTTTAAAAAGGAGTACATATTTGGTGTAAAATCAGTTTTCGTACAAAGAACCTGTGCCTCCCATAAAACCACTCATGCCTGGGAGTGGGGCACACTTTGGTAATGTCTGGTTTAGAAGTATGGAATTTTGATTTTCAGTATGTGTTTATCCATGTTTGTGATACTGAGCAGGTGAGAAATCCTAGAACCATGACACTTTCATATTAGGTTTGTGTTCCATGTCAGTCAGTGACATTGTATGTGCTTGTTGTTTTAGTGTGCAAGAAATGTTCAGAAGTATTTTCAAGAAAAAGCAATTCAGGCCCAGAAAGCTGAAAAGGTTCAAGAATTAAGGTTGAAGAAGATAGCCAGTTTTATTTCAAAGGAAATCAAGACGTTTTGGTCCAATGTTGAGAAGGTAATTTTAATTAAATCCTTTAGTATTTGGTGAGCTTTGGTTATAGTTCTAAACATTGTTGTTAGAAATACTTATATGTCAACATAAGGGTTTGAAAATTAAAAGCAGAGTGTCTAAATATATGTGATTACAGGTATGTATATCACTGATGATGATTCAAGAATTCTAACCAATGACACTTCATGTAACACATACAAATATGAAGTTATTATGGATGTTCCATGTGTACATGCAACTTGTATTGAAATTCTTCCCATTCAATGATGCCCATTTTTCTGGAATTGGTGGAATCGGTACATGTTCCCTGATGTACCCCATAAGAAGAAGCTGGAAGAGATACAGGCGGAGGACTCTCAGCCCAAGGGAGTGGTCCTGTTGGCCATTGTTCTGCCAGCTGGTTGTGAAGAAACTGATACATTTCCATGTGGTAGTGGAAAGGAGTTGCATTGTTTTGAACTGTTAACCCTTGCCAAGTGTTCTGTAGCAGATGTTTCCATAATCACTTCTCCAAGTCCCAGTAATAATTTTAGAGAGAGAGAAAAAAAGAACAATTCATAGACATGCTAGGGCACTGCCATAATAAATTATCTTTCAAAGGAGTCTTATTCCAGGTTTACAGGTTTGGTTCCTTCACAGCCCAAATATGAGGGCTGTGCTTATTGATATTTCAGATTTATGAAAGGTCACTTCAGCACTCGATACCAACTGAAAAGCGTTTAGAAAGTGGGGGGGGAATCAGACATTGTTGACATTGTCGGTGATAGATTTTGGGAGCTGCACTTACATTACTTCATTTGCAGACATCTTTTATGAACCTGCCATATAGTTGTATGTGGTGTCTGCAGCTGGCTCAGTGGGGTGTGAATACAAGAGCTTTCATGTGTCACTGCTTTGGCTTCTCTGGTCCAATTTTTGCACAGGTAGCATGCCTCAGGTAGCTTCCCGTATCAGTCCTTATTCAAGTTTTTAGATGGTACGTGTTTTCCAAATTTTCTTCAATATCTTTAAGAGCCAGCCAGATTCTGTTGTATTGCACTAAAATCAAGAGTGACCCGTTTTCTTTCATGTCTGGCAAATGGATTAGTCCCGTGATGATACTCCAAAGAATATCTGTGTCACCTTGATGATATCAGCCCAGTCATGTGTAAATGAGTATTTGAACAGTGTCTTTCTGCCAAATTTTGTTTTTGTGCACACAGTTGTTTCAGTGGTGATTTTTTTAAGTAGGAACCGTATGAAATATGGCAATAAGAATTTAAAGTGAGGTGACACAACTTTCATGTGTAATTACTAGGGCCCGGATTTTTTGAAAATGCATATGCACATATTCAAATGCATATTTTGAGGGGTTTTGGTCATTATTGCATATTCTAAATGTAAGACCATTTTTCTGCATATATGTTTGAAATTAAAGATAATTTCAGTATTCTCTAACAAAATCGATTTTTCCTGTGTTTTGGACATCCCTTGCCAGTTGCAATTCTCAGCTCTGCAGGTAGCTTGGCTATTTTGAAAGGGAGGAGGTGGGACTTTCCTGCATTCCTTTGACCACCACAGCAGACAATAGCATCAGAGGGTTGGTCTTAAGAGAAGTTAATTTTTTCTTAATAGTCTGCATCAAAAAAGCGTTTGTGTACTGAAAATGCCTAAAGAAAAGTGCAGCAGTAGATATTTAAAAAAATTGGTGGGTGTCTGGTAATAGTGAGTATTCAACGGACAGTGTCGTTGTGTACTGTCAGGTTTGCGCAAAGGAAGTAAAATGTGAAAAGAAATTTCAACTTGAACAACACTCAAGAATGACTGCACATCTTACGGCAAAGAAGAGGAAGAAGAACAGCACACCATAACAACTACTTCTTACACAGATCAAACGCAAGACCTCTGTTAATACATTTTCAGTTGATCTTTATAAGGCTGTAGTATGCAGCAGCAGTCCAGTTCTGCAATCATTTCTGGAGAAATATTGTGTAATTCAAAGAATCCCAGATGAATCAACTCTTAGAAAAAAATTATCTACCTTTGCTATATGAATCTTCTCTGTTGTCAGTCCGTTCTGACATCGGAGGGAACTGTGTCTGGATATCGGTGGATGAGACAACCAATTTATATGGGCGATATGGAGCAAATTTCGTAGTTGGTAAGCTACATCCAGACAAACCTGGCACACCTCATCTTCTTGCTTGCAGAGTACTAGAGAAGACAAACCATAGCACAGTAGTAAGATTTGTAAATGATTCTCTGAGACTACTATGGCCATCTGAAATTGGGAATAATTGTTGTAAGGTGCTTGTATTACTCACAGATGGAGCTTCCTAGATGTTGAAAGCATCATAGGCCTTACAAGTATTTTATCCAAATCTTATACATGTAACCTGTTTAGCACACGAATTACACCGTGTTGCAGAAAAAAATGCGCAGTTTCCAGCTGTTAACAATTTAATTGCAAGTAGAAAAAACTTTCCGAAAGCACTGGCTCGTGTCCATTTCTACAAAGATTGCCTCCCTCGGGTTCCTCTGCCACCTGAACCTGTTCGAACTAGGTGGGGGACATGGATATCAGCAGTTTCATTTTATCAGGAGAATTTCAATCAAGTAAAAGAAGTGGTTACAAAACTTGAAGATGAGTATGCATGTGTCCATGAAGTAAAGTGGTGTTTGGAAATGATACTGTTTATCAAAATGTGAATTTTATCCATGCACATTTTTCTACAGTTTCAAAAGCCATTGAGAGCTTAGAATCTTGTGGTGCACTCCTTCATCTCTCACTTGAACTTGTTCAGTGAATTCCGCACCAGGCGAAATTAGAGAGAAGATTAAATGCAAGTTAGAAAAGGTGTTGAATTCGAACCCAGGACTAAAAAAGATTCAGTCAGTTAGTCAGTACTTGAGTGGAATTGGGGTATGTTTGGCAGATGAATGTTCCGAACTTTTGGCGACAGTGTATATATACTGTCCAATCATGTCAGTTGATGTATAAAGATCATTCTCAGCCTATAAACTCATTTTGACAGACAACAGATGCAGTTTGTCTCCAGAAAACACTGAAAGACTTGTAGTTGCCCATTGTGATGCTACTTTCTGCAGTGAATGATACATGTAAATAGGCGAGTCTGAATAAAGTGACCTGCTTCTTAAGTGCATATTGTTTTATTTTTTAGCATATTTTTCCACGCATATTTTAAGTGTTTTTAGCGCATAAAGATCCGGGACCTAGTAATTACATTTTATATGTACCATCGTTAATTTATATATCTTTGACAATAAGAATCATCAGCACTATTACTGTTTCAGTCATCACTTACATGTCTTGTAGTGCCGTGATGGCCTCTGCCAGAATTATCATGAGTTTTTGGAATTGCCATCAGAGGTGCTTGAAATGTTGTCATCTTACAAAGTCACATGAGTATCACCTTCAGAATCATCTGATAGTGTGTAGGATGGTCAGACTACTCTTTTCACTTCCATACTGACATTTAGTGTTTTTGAAAAAGAGTTATTGTCTTTGCTGTGGTTGATACCATGAAAGTTACCTAAATCATCCAAGTAATCATCACAGTCTTGCTCTGAATTTCATGAACTTCTATGATGATACCCTTATCCATCAGTTTTTTAGCCATTGTTTTGTAGATAACTCTAATTCACAAGCGTGGACTCTTGTCATTAGATGGCAGTAACAACAAACATTACTGCTGCATGGTTACAAACTTGTGAATTCTTGTTTGAGAACTGTATCTATATACGAAGGTTATTTGGAAAGTAAAGATACAAAATACAGAAAATGTTTGTAAAACTCTTTTTTATTCATTTGTAGCACTTTTACAATACACCTTTATTTACTTTTCAACAGGGAGTGCAATGCACTTAGTGAGCCTGGGAATTAGTTTTTTTTTATTTCAATGTCTGAGAAATCTTCTGCCTGCTTTCTTAGCCATGTCATCACTGCATCTTGAACCTCATCATCATCATCTGAAAGAGTCTTTTCGGCCAGACTTTCCTTCAATTTAGAAAACAAGTGATAGTCGCTTGGTGCAAAGTCTGGGCTGTGTAGTGGATGGGCCAATACTTCCCACTTGAAGGACTGCAACAACTCCTGTGTGGTGCAGGCAGTTTGCGGATGGATGTTATTGTGCAGTAAGCAGACTCCTCACATCAACATTCGTCTCAGCTTGTTCTGAATAGCCAAACGCAGTTTCTTCAGCATCTCACAGTAGGCAGCAGCATTAATGGTGTCTTCTCAAGGTAAAAAATTACTGAGAAATGGCCCCTTCCTGCCCCAGAAGATGGTTGCCATGATTTTTCAGTTTGATGGTGAGGTTTTGAATGTTTTCACTGTTGGTGAGTATGTGTGATGCCATTGCATTGATTGTCGCTTATTCTCAGGTGCGCGATGAGGTATCCAAGTTTCATCTCCCATCATAATACAGTCCAGAAAGTCATCACCTTAATCCTAGTAACGTGCAAGGGAACACCTGCACTGCAGCCACACAATTTTTCTAGTGATTGTCAACATTTTCAGCACCCAACGTATGCACAGTTTCTGCTAGCCTAATCTTTTTGTAACAGTTTCATTGAGAACAGTTCTTGACACTTCTGGACATTGTTCATGAAGTTCATTGATGGTTAAACGTCTGTAAGCGCAAATGTTTTCGTCAATATTTTGGATGATTTCATCAGTGGCAACACTGGCCTTCCACTCCTTATTTCATCATGAACATCACTTCTTCCCACATCAAATTCGTGACACAATTTTGGCACATTTTGCCTGTTCATAACATCTTCGCTATATACAGAAACAAGTTCCTTTCGCGTGAAGAAATCAAATTGCTGCCTACACGTCACATTTGACGGGATTTTGAATTGACACCGTCATTTTAAACACTGTGAGCACAACGTTGCCATGACTGTGGCCGGTGAACTCTGCCCTGTCATACAGTTCCTATCCCACACAGCAGCATTGCCATTTCTGAAGAAAAATTCCCTTGCATTTTTACTGGACTTGTATCCTTACTTTCTGAATATACCTCATATATAATAGGATAATTTACGTGGTGAATACAATTTCCATACACAAATTCACTAAGTTCGCATGAAACCCGAGAGATGAGGTGTGCCATCATATCAGATGAAGACTTGTGGAAATTAGTGTTGAGTCCATCTTTTCATGGATCTTTTGGGAGTGAAATGTAATGAGGTGACATCTACATATGACTGGAAATGAAAAGAATAGGTTCCTGCAAGCAACCTTTCACCTGATGATAGAAACAGATACGGTTTCCAAAATGGTGGGGTCCTTAGAATACCAGATGATGGAGAAAGTTAGAAAACTCAGTAGTCCAAAATCAAATGTTTTTATGAAATTTAATGAATAAAAATGTGTTTTATGCAGCTGGTGGAGTATAAACAACAGACAAGATTGGAAGAAAAAAGAAAAAAGGCATTGGACCAACATCTCAGTTTTATTGTGGACCAAACAGAAAAATACTCAACTTGGCTAGCTGAAAGCATGAATAAATCTGGTGTGGACAGTGTCAATCCAAGTGTTCCTGCATCTGTGAATTCATCACGAATTTCATCTCCAGTAAGACAGGTTCTCTCTGATGGTATGTTAATGATGCATTCTATACTGCATTAAGTATTGTTTAATGTCACTACATTTAATTCCAAAGTTTCTGACTACTGTAGTGAGGACTTTTACCCTCCACAATGTAACATCCCTGGGAACATCTTCTACCCATTTAAGTGTAAGAATTTATTATAAGAATTTCTTAAATATTTAAGTTATTTGTACTTTTTACCTGTTATTGGTAGAGGGTAGGGAATGGGACTGTCAGTTCTTACAGAATACTGTAGACATGTATTGGGGAGATGCTCAGTTTGAATCTCAGCTTGGACACCAGTTATCCCAACTGTGATTTTTCATGGCTTTCCTCAGGAGGCCAATTGAAACTTTGATTAGGCCATGACTGATTCCTTCAAACTCCTTTCCGGTTCATAATTCATCAGTAATCCTGCATTTGACAGTATATACTGTAGAGAGTGACAGAGTAATTAAATCTTCTTCTAATTAAGCTGGCTGCCTTTTTTTTTTGCAATAAGAAATGGAGAGTCATTCATTGTTTGCAAGGTCTTCCTGGGCGTCTACCTTTTGGGAAGTTACCGGTTGTGACCCAGTTCTTGAAATGTGGTTGTTCCACTTTTCCCTACAATCACCCACTCCTTTTGGCTGAATTCCACAGTGTTCATTAACCCTTTGACGTGGTCATTTAAATTCCGCGGCCGCGGCTCCTGCGGTAATATATTCAGCCGGCCATTTAAATTTTGCTCGAAAATTATTTATTCATCATTGTTCTTAAATTCTATGAGATAGGAACA
Organism: Cryptotermes secundus; assembly: GCF_002891405.2. Classification (NCBI taxonomy): domain Eukaryota; kingdom Metazoa; phylum Arthropoda; class Insecta; order Blattodea; family Kalotermitidae; genus Cryptotermes; species Cryptotermes secundus. Next base: position 1,297,513 of record NW_019724748.1, read on the forward strand.
TGAAACTTTCACTAAAATGATCTTAAATGGTGGTTTTATAACCTTACCTTATAATATGGGCGCCCTGTATCTCGGCCATGGAAGCAGGTTGTTTAGTATTTCAGCAGTGAATGGTANACAGGCCAGTGAAAAATCTAACAATCTACAGCAAAACCATCAATTATTATGGGCGTTATAACATACGTGTGCAGCTGGACGAAACATACACGTCGAACCCCCCCAGACGATTTAAATCCCTGACGAAACATACACGACGAACCACGGCAACGGGTTAATAACCCAGTTTCTTGTATGATCCACTTGTCTTTCTGACAGTTTTCCTTAAGGTCTTTAGTATCTAGTATTTGTTTCACCCTGGAAGTGCCTTCTCTGGGCTCTGCTGCAATTATTAGGACAGTCATATAACTGATTTACAGATTCTTACTTTAGGTTGTGTTCTTTAATACTTATTTCACCATATTGTGTCATTCAGGCATGCTGACAGTCTTAACAGCTTTATATCATGATGCTTTGCTTCTGATTGCAATGCACCATTGCTTGTTCACATACTGTTAAGTCTTTGCTTTACTATTTGAAATGTTCATATTTCTGAGAGTTAAGCAAGAAGTGATATAACAATCTTTGTAAACTAAACCCATTATCTGCAGTTAACACTGTGATGCAGATAGCGTATGATATTTATTTCCATGTTCTCCATCCTGTATCCCTTTTCATCTTTAATGCCTTTTATAATTTCATTCATTATCGGGTTAAACAATAACAGGCTCAGTCAGTCTCCTTATATGCCTCTCTTTACTGGTACCTTTCTGCAAGTTTTCCATCGGATCTTATTCTGGTAAAATTCTTTTCATATGTATCCTAAATTAAAATGACAAAGCTATTTTGTACCTTGTTCCTTCGTAAAATTTCCAACACTGTACGAGGTGTGTTCAAAGAGTTCCTGAAATTATGGCTTGGAGCAGCAGTGCGTCGGTCACGTTAGGTGGTGTTTTGTTGATCTACTAACCTAACCATTAGTTATGAAAGCCATTTTGTTCTAATTAGATTATATGTTCCATTTAGTTTTTATGACCAATTTTGTGATTTATTGTATTTCTTTGTCGTGTTTAGCATGGAGTTGGTCAAGGAGCGAAGAATTTGTGTTGAATTCTGCTGCTGAAACCTGCAGCATGTTGCATGAGCTTAGGCAGTGATGCCTTGAGTCAAACAATGACCTATGAATTCTTCAAACATTTTGAAAATTGATGACTTTAAGTGCAAACCATTGCATTCTAGAAGACAGTAATCAGTCATCACCGCAAGAACCTCACATATGTTTATTAGTCCACACCATAGCTCAAGCGGTTAGTCGCTGGCTTTCCACCACGGTGGCCCAGGTTCGATCCCGGGTCTGGTCAAGTGGGATTTGTCATGGACAAAGTGGTGCTGGGGTGGGTTTTCTCCGAGAGCTTCGGTTTCCCCTGCCAATCTTCATTCCACCAAATTCTCCATCTTCATAATCACCTGTGGCAGGCTACAATAGGCCAATCAGTGGCCGCCATGCCGAGTGGACCCAGTTGGACTCCATCCCCCACTAAGCGAATTAAAAAAAAATTCATGGTTATTAAACAACCACCCCCTCCCCCTCCCAATCATCATCATAATTTCATTACCTTCACATTTAGTTTTTGTCATTACAGTAGTTTCATCATAATTATTCCTGCTTCATTGCCATCTTAATTATAAATATTCATATCATATTAAGTGGAGGAACTGTTTTGGGAGAGACTGGACCTGTCGTCTGACAGATTACTGATGAATGAATGCCGTTTCCAAACCACTCAAAATTCCACATCAGTTTTATTTTCATATGCTTTGAGGTACTCACTGCCATTTCTAGTACTTCAGTGTGCTGCAATGCAGGAAAAGTGCTTGATTGGAAATAAAATTACATAGATGGCAGTGACTTCTAAATGCCCAGTGCTTTCATCCTAAATACTGCCACATTTTTTAAGATTGCAAGTTAAAGCCCTGTTTCTCGTAATACCAGGAAGAAGTAGCTGTAAGCACCAGAACTGCTGTATTGAAAACTGTGTTCTTTGGGGGTATGATGCTTCATTTGGTTTGATTCCTGGCTAAGAGATGTCAGCACTGATGATTTTTGTGAGCTTGCAGTTGGTGAGGACCTACTCCACTTAGTGCTGATGACATATGTCACATGCTTGCAAGTATGTCCTTAAGATACCAACTTGAGGGGTTAAGATGTATAGTGAACTTAACTATTTCATGGCGATTCTAATCTTTGTACATATTTTGAATGTAAATTAGTTAATATTTCTCAGGATAGTGTGAAATTTGCAGATGAATTTCAACCCAGTCAGAGTTCAACAGATGATGAAGAAACAATTGCTAAGGCAGAAGAAGACTTGGGTGTGTCAGGACACATTGAAGAAGTTGAAATGCTAAACAGGGAATCAAAACTTCCCTTAGAAGATTTGTTGAAGGAGTTGCCAGATGATTATCTAGAGAATCGAGATAAAGCATTTTCTAGTGAGAGAAGTGAAGTTGGTGATGACATATCAAGTAGAGGCGATGACGATGAATTCACTGTAGCAACAGATAAGGAGTCTACTGATGATGAAGAGACAATTCAGGAACAGGAAGCTGCTGAAGGGGATGTGGATCACAAGAAGGAATTAGAGGAACTTCAGGTAAGAACATATACAAAATAGTTCAGTTTTGCTTACATTTAAACAAAAATTGCTATTTGTTAGGTTACAAATATTATAAAATTCTTGATATATACTGCCTGATATATTTGTATTTCTTTATTTATTGTGTTATAGTTCTTCTGTGATTTAATGACCTTATCTTTGCAAGTGAATTACCTAACAATTCTGTTCCTAGACATTCTTATTGCTACTCCGACAGCGGCAAGTTTGTAATTTCATGCTTTGACATTTTTGAAGTTGAAGTAAAAATCTGACAGTAGCACCCACACAGGTGCTGTCACATGCAAGCAGCATCTGGGATCTTCGAATTGCGGACTCACCATATCAGACTAACATAAGCTCAGAATATTTTATGAGCTGAAGATATGTTGTATACTGTCACATTGAAGATACAGTCTTCTCTCACAGATTCCCCCACAGCTCTCTGAACTCTTGCTTGAATTATCCTTATAACATCTCGGCACGGACCACGTAGGAAACACTGTACATTGCACTCCATTCGTTTCCACAGGAGCATATTTGTTTGTGAAAGTGTTATTCAGTAATGGCTGCATGTACTTGCGTAGTATGAATGTATAAGGGGTGGGCCTTCTTGGCCCTTGCACCACGACCTACAGTGATCTATTGTGCTTTACTTGCATATTAAGATTCTGTTGTTTCAAGGTCGTTACACAGTAACAGGTTTACACACAAAAATATTTTAGTTTGTAGATGTTGTTTGTGTACATCCCCATTTCCAACACTCAGTTACATTGTGTGAATGAAAGACTTATAACTGTTCTGTGTATGGGGTTATAGTATTTTCTTCCCTTTATAAATACATGCGTCATGTTCAGACAGTTTGATGTGTGTACCTGTCAAGGGAAACAATGTATGAAGGTGTGTTGAAAAGTACTACATGAATATGTTTCTGAAGAAAAAGGATAGAATTACTTTTTTAGCTTGCACTCATAGAATACGTTAACATTTATGCATGGTTCTTAAGTATATTTCTGTTCAGATTGAAAGAGGGATATATATCATGAAAGAAATAGCAACAAGTGTAACATTATGAGCTTTTTTCTCTGCTTTTCAATACAGGCTGAAAATGAAATAAGTGTTGAAGATCTTATTGCGAAATATGGATGTGGGGGCAGTGCAGAGGATGTGGAAGAAGATCTAGAAGAGTCTGAGGCAGAAGAAGTTGAGGATGAGAGTAAGATTTGCATTGTTTTGGTGGAGTAAATGAATATAGTATAGTATAGTAGTATAGTATATGTGGTATACTTGTCATTTAATGCTTTATAATTGAAATGTGTATTGTTTGGTAGGTACTTGGTAGTATGGAATAACTTCTGAATACAGTATTTTAGCTTTATAAAATATACTGAGATTGTGAGACATAAATATTTGCAGGAGAGAGCAAGAATGCATTCACTCAAATTATCTCTTAACTTGCTTCTGAGAGACAAAGAAATGTGTGATAGTGTAGTGGGTGTGAAAACATATAGAATTACTAGTGAATAGGCAGGAGTTTGTACAGGAATAATAGCTGTTCAGTTCTACTTACGTTTCCTGCGAGATAAAGAGAAGGTGCACACATCATGAGTGTTGCTGCTTTAGACTAGAAGTAGCCTGAGTTTTATAGGAGGTGATGGAACAGTGAGGGCCAGCACTGCAGGATGGTGAGTGGTGCAGCCATGCAGACCACATTATTTCTTGGAGAAAAGATGAATATACAGGATGTAGTTTGAATGTTTTCCTTCATTATTTCCCATCATACATTGCTCCAGCAGAAAATATTACCAAAACATCATGGTACTTAGAAGGTGTTTCATATTATTATAGGATGGAGAATGTGTAGGGACACACTGGTTGCGTTTTATGAAGCCCCCCCCAGGTGATGCTAGGAGTAGCTGTTCTCCTGCATAGGGGTCAAAGTCTCTTTTTGTCTCCTTTTCCATTCACACACTGGTGACTTGAGATACGAGTGTGCTGCATTGCCAGTAGTGCCTGTTAACTCACAAGTTATAGAAATTTGTAACAAGGTACATTTCCAAATGTGTGTTTACCTAAATCCAGAAATGAGACTAAACCACTTATTGCACAGGAAATTCTGGACATTGCCGAGCTTACTATTGTTATGATGATGGTACTTAAAGATATGCTTGTTACTTCTAACTTATTTTCATTACATTGGACACCTATTATGTATTCATGAATTAATTGTGAAGTGATGGCTGAAACCAGAACAGTAGAGCCAGAAGGGATGGCCATTGCTAGGAAACAGCTGATAAACGCATTTCTGCAGTGAAGAACATGTGATACAACAATAGAGGAACTGCTGGAAACAGTGTTTTCTGCTGGGTCAGCCCTGAGGCAGACAGAGTTGTGATTCACAGTTGTATTTGAGAATCTGAGGGTATACGAGTAGTTGTGGCCAATATAAGTTGTGAGTCACAGTTGGGAATGTGAGTTGGAGCCACAGGCTGGGTGTGAGACAGTCACGAGCCAGTAACAACATGAGTAGTAAAGGACGTTGTTGGGATCTGTCATCAGACCACCATTAGTGAAGACAAATTTTAGAAGACTTTGCTGTAGTGAATAGTAAAGTGAATGAATTAATGAGAGTTCTGTAAATACTTGTTCAGCAAGTCCAATTACCAATCCAACCCCTCTGTCTACTCACTAAATACATGATAGTATGTTGGGAAAGAGGTATGAATTTTCAAAATGTGACACTGATGCTTTTTTATGCTTTAGATTTTATGTTTATCATACTCTTACACCTAAATTGAAATTCAGCTTACCTGGGTGACCAAATGTGAAATTGTTGTTTTGCGTGATTGATAAAAAAGAAAATTATGATATAGGATGTCAGAAATATTCAACACACTAAACTAAAAGTATGGTTTTATGTAAAATGTTCTGATCCTCTTAAATCACTCTTTATCTTTGTACACATTTGCACTTGTCCGATGTAGTAAGTATTGAGTGAAGCCTTATGGAGGTCATAGAAAGGAGAGAAATCTTGTAAGGATGATTACTCTCATTATTTTCATAGTGTCTTGTTTTTATGCATCATCGATCAGTTGTCATACATTATTGTGACATCTTTTGCAGTGATGCAACATAGAAGTCTGCATGGGCCAGCTTGTTTACATACTTTAAGGTGTAAACATTCTAGAACCTTGCACACAGTTCAACATATTTATGCAGAAGTAAAGAACAGTTACTAGATAAATGCATGGAATTGGCTGGATGATGGCAATATCATACTGAGCCTTATCCTGTGACATTTAAAGAGACTGCCTGGTGCTTGTGTATTAAAACAGTTATATGTAATGAAGTAATTAATGTACAGAAGCAGTTCTCTTATATTGAACATGGTTTTTGTGTATCATCAGTGCCTATAATGAGATAATTGACTTAGAGAATTATCTACGAACTCTGTATTCATCTATATTCTTCCCATATGCAGCTCAGCATATCTGGAGTAACAGCTGGAATGGCAACTTTAATTATTTCCTCCTGTAGGTAGGCCTAAGCACTCTAGTGCTTACTAGTTTTCAGAGCAACAGTTTTTGAGAGAAAGTATATTGTATTTTCAATGCATACAGTACTCTTACACTCAGGCCTCTTTTTAAGTTGATGTGCATAATGGCAAATTATTGATGTGTAGTAGGGAACTTGCAAGTCACATGTGCATTGTACAGAGTCTTTTCTTAGTAACTCGAGTTTACAACGAGCTGTCTGCTGCTTCCTGACAGGTGCATACAGATTTTGCTGATGAATCGGTTGATAGCATTTGGAATGAAGGGAAGGACGAGGGTAAGTCAATAAGTAAGTTACAAATGGATATAGAACTTAAACAAATGAAGAGTACTGATTTGAAAAATGCTTTTATATCTCAACATAATCTCCTTGTACATTGAGGCACTTGTCCTCTTGTTTCACAAGCCCCTGAAAACCAGCATAAAATTCTTTCGGCTGCTGTTGGAACCAGCTGGTGACTTCCCTTTCTACAGCTTCATTGTTGGGGAAAATGTTTAGCTGAAAGATGATGTTTAAGAGGGCCGAACAAATGGAAGTTGCTTGGAGCAAGGTCAGGGCTATATGGAGGATGCTCAAGGACTTCCCATTTGAAATTTCACAGTGTCTTGTTTGTCTTGTTGGCAGTATGGGGACACACGTTGTTGTGCAAGAGCAACACACCTTTGGCGAGGAGTCTTGGTCGCTTCCGTTGAATGGCCTTATGAAGTTTCCTGAGGATGTTACAGTAGTAGTCGGCATTTACGGTTTGTCCTTGAGGCTGGAATGTGTTGAGCAGTATGCCTTTGTGATCCCAGAAGACTGTGAGCATCACTTTCCTGGAGGATGGTGGCACTTTAAACTTCTTTCTAGCAAGCAACACAGGATGTTTCCACTGCATTGACGCACTCTTTGTCTCCGGCTGATAATGGTGAAGCCAAGATTCATCACCTGTGACAATTTGGGCTAGCATTTCATATCCTTCATCGTGGTAGCGATTGAGATGCTGTAATGTGCGGCACCCATCGTGCACAGATTTTGTGAAAACCTAACCTGTCATGCATTATGAGGTAGGCCATGCTGTGTGAACAACCAATAGCAGTGGCTATGGTGTCTATAGTTACCCTTCTGTCTGCTCAGATCAAGTCTTCAACCCGTTGCACGTTCTCCTCTGTGGCAATCTCCATTGGCCGGCCGACATTGTGTTTGTCTTCGATATGTGTCTGCCCTTCAGAGAACTTCTGCACCCAATTGTAAACAGCATGACATGACAGGCACTTCTCACCATAGATGGGAAGTATTTCTTTATGAATATTCTTTGATTCCATACCTTTTGCCCACAAGAATCGCATAACGGAACGCTGCTTGAGGGTTGTACACGCACCCAAGAGGTGCCGCTATCTTGCAGCTGCTGTTTTGCTTTTGTAAACATCGATTGTCTCATGTTGAATGTCATCAATTGCCACCGGACTAATGCTGCCATCTAGTGGCAGTAGCCTCAAGTGCCTCATTCGAACATGTAGTACCCCACATCAATTTGTAACTTATTGATTCACCTACGTAATTAACTTGTAGACTGCTTGATGGTACTATATTTAATGGCTAGGAGTGCAGTTCATGTGTGAGAGTTTGTTTATGATTGTCAGCAGCAGGCAGTAGTTATCAGCTCAATTACTCATTGTTCTCAGTTACAGTTAGCAAGCGGTGTACTTCAGTGTAATGTGTATTTTTGTATGGCACCTACATGAAATACGGATCTGCTAGAAAGTGTCAGAGAAAATTTTGACATAAATTTCGTAGTGAAAGAGTGCCCAGCAGACAGACAATTCACAATGTGCTTAATAAACTTAGAAGAACAGGACTCTTAATAGACAAAACATAAACATAAGTGTCGAGTATTTACTGAGGCGAAGTTAGATGACAAGAGCCACGTTTGAACAATACACCTAGAGAATCACTGAAACGTCTAGCTCAAGAGACTGAATGTCAAAGTCTAGTGCAAAAACAGCAGCACAATTGGTGAAGCCGTCCAGTTAAATTTGGTGTTTGGTGTTCTGTAAGTGCTAGCAGGATTGTTGTACCTGTGTTTTTTAGTGAAACAATTGCGAAAAGTATTTACATGTAGAGAAGACAGCATTTTTAACACCTGTCATCTGTGAATTGTAACTACTTCATTTCAAACATTATCAGCTCTTAGGCATGCTAATTCATTGGCAGAATTTGCAAGCACCTCACAACAACCAGCACACCACTTGCAGTGAAACGCAGAGCTGTGAACTCGTCATGTTACCAAGGAAAGACCCTGTATGTGTCAGACTTTGAGAATGGAACAGCGGAGCGCTTGGGAGTACCATCAGACATGTTTTCAGAAAAAAGAAGTGCTGTTATGCATCTCATTAAATTAAAAGCAGTATGTAAACGTCACCTCTGTGGTCTAGTGGTCAGAGTTCTTGGTTACAAATCCAGAGGTCCGGGTTTGATTCCTGGTGCTACCAGATTTTCTGAGAAGTAATGGGTCTGGAAGAGTGTCCACTGAGCCTTGTGAGGATAACTGAGCAGCTATTTCAATGAAATAGCAGCTCTGGTCTAGAGAACCAGAATTAACAGCCATGGGGATTCCTTGTGTTGGCCAAGAGACACCCTCTATCTGCTGAAGTAGGCACTAACTTCGCCGACAAACGGTGGTTGCTCGGTCGGTATAGTTCGCTTGCAGACTAAAACCACGGAGTTTTTTTTGTTTATGTAAATGTCCTATCCAAATGTATTACAGAAAAGTGTTGGATATGTGAAACATACATTCTCATTAAGAATCATATCATGTGTTAGTGACTAGACACAGGGTTTAGATTGATAATTGGATTTACTGAACCCCAATAACCCATAACTACAACTAATTATAGCACTGCCTCTAATCTGTGCAGTTAATAAATCACTGTAGTACTGGACGATTTTTTAATCATGTCACAATGTTAATTAATTCTCAATCTTGTCAAATTAGAACTTTGTGACAGTTAGTAGGGTTTAATCTTACCTTTTTTATAGTAGGCAGTCAAAGCTGAAATAGTAGTTTATGGAGAAACTGAGGCATCGTAATTATGTTGTATTCTGGTATGTGGTCACTTTCATTTATGTGGTTTTTATAGGCATGCATTTTTATGCATTTGTTTATTAGTTTCAGGGAATGAAAGTGATAATGAAAGTGAAAATTCAACCGAAGACGATGCAGAAAGTGTACAGAGCAAAGAAGTAGACATTGGCCTAAAATCTCTATTAGATGATGACAACCAGAATGGTGATGAAATGAGCATCGAAAAGAAGGTTTGTAGAAGTGTGTGGGCTTTGAGTAAAAATTAGTAACTGAATAAGTGAAATCTACTATATTATTATTCTGTATTTCAGTATTCTGTTGCACATCTTCAATTAATGTCTATATATTTAGTCCGTCAGTAATGCAACAACCATTAAAATATTCACCATTCAACACCAACACGACGTTTCGGCCCAAGGCGGCCGTCCTCAGGTGTTTTGATGCATCTAAACTGTTACACTGTTTTGATTTGTGCTAAAATTGAGCATTGCAGTCCACTTAAATTAAAATCTTTCATAAAATTCTATCCACATGGCTTTAAACAAATGGACAACACCCCTTACGAGGTGGATAGAATTTTATGAAAGAGTTTAATTTAAGTGGACTGCAACGTGCAATTTTAGGGCGCATCAAAAGAGTTTAAGTCATTTTGTGGGTTTGGAATATTAGGGCTACAAGCTTGGTGCTTTTGGATTGAACTAATCGCTAATTAAAATGAATGCGTTAAGTTGCAGGTAATACATGGTGCTATCAAAAAGTCCTGAAATTTGAATTTTGCGTGCAAATGGATATGAGTATATCAAAATGCCTCTAGGTGTCTCCCCACACCCCCTTCTTGAATCAGTGTGGCAAGCGGCGTCGAGTTGAGTGGTTGGGTTTATTGTTGGTGAACATATTTCCATTGTTGTGTTTCCGTGAGTTTGCGATGACTGACATGAGAGCAATGTGTCTGTATAAAGTTTTGTTTTAAACTTGGAAGAACTACTGCAGAAACGCACCAAATGTTGAAGCAAGCTTTTGGTGATAACAGTTTAGGCCATACACAAACTTACCACTGGTATAAGCGTTTCAAAAATGGCCAAACATCGACTGATGATGATGATGATGATGATGATTGTTTGGGACGGCCGTCAACTGGCACCACACCAGAAAATGTCGCGAAAGTTAGGGATCTGATTCTGCAAGATCGTATACTGACCATCCAAGGCCTCTGTAACACCTTGGAACTAAGTTATGGTACATGTCAATGAATTTTGTCAGAGGAACTGAACATGAGGAGGATTGTGGTGAAGTTTGTGCCACGACTGCTGCAAAATGAACAGAAGCAGCATCGCTTGGAAGTCTGCAGGGAACTTCAACAACAGCTTCAAGAGGATCCAAACTTTCTTTCGAAGGTTGTCACTGGTGTCAAAAGTTGGGTTTATGGCTATGACCCTGAAAGTAGGCAGCAATCGCCACAATGGAAGAGCCCTTCTTCACCTCGGCTCGAGAAGTCGAGCAACATTAAGTCCATGTTGATTTGTTTTTTCTTATATTGACGGGATTGTTCATAAGGAGTTCGTCCCTCGTGGTCAGACAGTCAATAAAGAGTTCTATTATGATGTTCTAAGGCGTTTGAGGGAGGACATGAGGAGAAAACGTCCAGAGAAGTGGTGCACGAATGACTGGGTACTCCACCATGAGAACACACGACCTCATACGGCTTACATTGTGCAGGAATTTTTGGCTAAAAGCAAGATGGCAGTTGTTCTCCACCCACCATACTCGCCAGACATAGCTCCATGCGACTTCTTTCTCTTCCCCGAAATGAAAATCTAGTTGAAGGGAAGAAGACTTGATACAGTTGAGGAAATTCAAGCTGAAACGCAGACGGTCCTAACACCCTAACAAGGAAAGACTTCCAGGATGTATTTCAAAAGTGGCAGAAATGCTGGAATCGGTGTATGCACTCCCAAGGGGACTACTTTGAAGGTGATGGTGCAGAATAAGATCCGGGTAAGACATAATAGTTTTTATTAATAAATTTTGGGAACTTCTGGATAGCACCATGTAATATAAGCAAAGGGAGTGAGGTCTTGTTACAGAAAAGGTCTTTTGGCAGTTTTCGTGTGTTACATAGGTAAGTCAGTAAATAACTTACAAATGGATATAGAACTTAAACAAATAAGAGTACAGATTTGAAATATGCTTTTATTACTCAACATAATCTTCCTGTACATTGAGGCACTTTTCCCATCATTTCACAAGACCCTGAAAACCAGCAGCATAAAATTCTTTGGGCTGTTGTCAGAAGAAGGCGGTGACTTCACTTTCTACAGCTTCATCGTCGGGGAAAATGTTTAGCTGAAAGATGATGTTAAAGAGGGCCAAACAAATGGAAGTTGCATGACTGGTTAGGTTTTCATAAAGTCTGTGCATGATGGGTGCTGCGCATGCTGAGCCCCACAACACAAAATGCAAAGAATGGGTCTGGCATTACAGGATCTCAATCGCTACCACGATGGAGGACACGATATGCTAGCCCAAATTGTCACGGGTGATGAGTCTTGCTCCAAGTGACTTCCATTTGATCGGCCCACTTAAAACATCACCTTTCGGCTGGACATTTTCCCGATGATGAAGCTGTAGAAAGGGAAGTCACTGACTGGTTGTGACAGCAGCCCAAAAATTATCTGCTGCTGTTTTTCAGGGGCTTGTGAAATGATGGGGCAAGTGCCTCAATGTACAGGGAGATTATATTGAGAAATAAAAGCATTTTTCAAATCAGTACTCTTGTTTGTGTAAGTTCTGTATCCATTTGTAACTTACTTATTGACTTACCCTCGTAAATATATGGAGCTCTAATTTTATATTCTCTTCCCCAAGTGTCTCCTCTGTAACATTAGTATATGATGCTTACATATCTAGGTGAAGGATAATGAAGCTGCTGGCAAAGGGATCAGTGATGTGGCCGCACTAGCTGAAAGTATACAACCTAAAGGAAATACTTTATCTTCAACAAGTGTAAGTTTGTATTGATAACTTAAAATAAAAAGCATATGCCTTCTTAGCAGTTTAATTCTGTTCCTTACCCTTTTCATTCTTCTTTCTCAGTATTTATTCTTGCCATATATTATATGCTGTTGTCTTGGCAAAAGAAAATTATGTCCGTGATGGTTCTTGGGTGTTTCTGTAAACTGAGTACTGTGGACTCTTTCCTGGAAATAAAGACATAAGGCGTGTAAAGCTAGCCTTGTATGCATGGGGCTATACTTTGAGCAGTACGTCATGACATATGGTTATGGATGAGAGGAAATGGCAAGTGGAAGCATTGCTGTGGTGAAGGTACATCTCTAGATGAAAGTACCAGAAAAAGGAACCTTCCCACATGCTCTACAGCCATTACGATATCTGCTCTATGCATAACCAGGCAGCTCAGTGACTTGCATTCTCTCTCTGTGCATCCTTCCATCAAGTGGATTCATTCATGTTTATGACTGAACAGCTGTTTCCGAGTGCATGCCATGACTATGTGCATCCAATAAGAATAGACACTACATTCACTGTTCATAGGCAGTGGTGCTGGTGAACATCCCCAGTTCCAACACAGTTACAAGTTTATCTGAATGAAAGGCTTGTATCTGTTTATCTGTGGGGTATAGAACTTTCATCCCTTATAAATGCATGCGTCATGTTCAGACAGATTGATGTATGTACCTGTCGGGGGACACAGTATAGGGCTTCGGCCTTGCAATTGCACCTTATTCCAGTTTACAGATGTGATTATGATATTTGGGTATACCTAGTTGCAGGTTGAAGAGGACATTAGCAATGCGATTTCAGGTCTTTGAGTGGCAGCAAAATGAATTGGCAATTGAAGTTTAATGTAATATATCTCCTTTTGCAGAGTAATTTAGGTTAACTAACTCCAAAGAAACAATTAACTCCTAAATTTATATGACAAATGACTGGAGCAGGTTGGAATCACACAAATGCTAAACCATTGATCCACCCAAAATGAGAAACTTTTCCAGGCTCTTTTGTCTCCTTATGTGTTTGTGCTGTAGATATGTCATAAATGAAGAAATTCATTGTCTAGATAATTTATACAAAAGCAAGACTTTATCATTTTGATTTTTATAACACTGTGTTTTGATGATTCACATGATACAAAAACTATGAATTCAGTTTATTTAAGTTTACCAGTGCTTGGCTTGTAAATTGAATGTAATTGAAGGTAATATACACTGAAGTTATATATTTAATAGTATAGAAAGACAAGCATATGAGCTGTAAGTTCCAAGTGACTCAAAATGTGCTGTCTTGTGAGAATGTCTCATTTTGCTTCTGATAAACTGATATCAAAGCATCATACTCAGAGTAAAAACTAACTTGTAACTGGCTACTTCATGCAGAAGAAGTGAATGATCCAGTCACATAAGGTTGCTGAGCACAAGTTGGCCTTAAAAGCTTGACTACAGTGCCATGCATGTTTAAAATTGACTGCTGCCAGGAACACCTACTCCAAGGCAGTCACTAGGCAGTATCTGTCAAAGTACTCATAGTAGATTTCAGTCTCTAGGAATTTCCAGAAGCTTCAATTTCCTCTTGGTTTGTTTTGCATCTTGTCACAAATACTGGATGCAAGACCTGGCATTTGTTATATCTCAAATATATTGAAATCAGTGCTGAACCACCTTTCAAATTGCATACATATTATTAATATCCAGTCCAAAAGAAACTTCACAAACTGTATAGATAGATTTTGGACCATAATAATCGTAATTCTGTTTCTGAACCCATTTTACTTCATGTACCTTACTAATAAACAGACTCTGAGTGTACATTTGTCTCACATCAAGATGAAAGGAAGCAAATATGGAAGTTTTTGTCATAACAGATTTTAATTGAATAGATTGAATACAAATTCTTGACATAATTTATTACAGTTCATTACCATCAATACATGTTCACTAACTTGTGTTCTTAGTATATCTGTTTCTCCTTGTAAGCTATTAGCAGTGCTTTCTGTATGTAATTGTGATTTGCAAGTCAGCCTCTACCACACAATTTGTCTTCATAATTATAATTCGAAGTGCTGACCTATCATCATGATGTCCTGACTTGTGTATTTGGAACCATATTAGTGATGAAGATGGTCATTGCTGTAAAACCCTCTTGGGTGGTGAGCTGCATCTTTGCTGGCAGCTGGTAGCCTGAGAGTTTTAGTGTGAACATTGATGAAGCTGATTATCTGAGAGAATTTTGATGCATGTATGCTGCAGAATCTTAAGAAAATCATTATCGCTGCCATTTATACTGCTGGGCATAGTTAAACCAACATTCTTGCTGCAGTTGCTAGATAAGTTGAGCTGCCACTAGGGGCTCTGGGGTGAGGAATGGTGGATGTGAGGACACTGTGTACACTGTTCTGTTCTACTCTTCAACATAAATACATAGTACCTACAGTATTTTAACAGTACTGAACAGAGGAACAGTAGATAGATTCTTTATATTAAATGAACGCCTGCCATGCAAAACTGAGATGCTTTCCACAGAAATAGGCTGATAATATAGGATATTACAGGCATTACAAATTTTCTTGTGTGTGTCCACTACACCTCTTCCTTAAACAGCAAACTAGCAACATTTCCAACAGAGTTACATAGTCAGATAGGAATCTGCAGTAAATGGTATCACTTTCAGTAGTTCACTTTATAGTCGTGATTGAGTGTCAAATTTTGAACGTGCTTGCACTATAAATTTGTGTTTCTTATTTCTAATGCATTAAAAACTCAAGGTTTCCTTCTGCTACCAAGATGGCTGAGTTATTTTGATTATACTTTTGGTGTGTAGCTGAACCATATTTCTTGTTTTTCTTGATTTGAATGTGCTTATATATATATGTATGTTCATTCTTAGTAACAAATCCTCAATAACTGTTCAGTGTAGTCCATATTTTGATTTAATATGATCACCAAGTTTAATGTTCAGTGATCAAGGTTAACTCTTTTTCTGATGTCCCCAACTGAGTGTCTCCCACTCACCTGAGGATGGAAACAGATTTTCTGAAACGTTGTGGTCTTTTGAGTAGCAGACGATATACAAAGGCCAAAATCCGGAGTGCTAAGATTACTGTCTTAAAATATTCTCTTAGGAATGTGACCCCCCACTTTTAACATTGGATACTCCAAAAGAAAAACTCTTCAATTTATGCATATTACTGTGCTTTCAAAGAGTGTAACCAATTTGTAAATCAGGACGTATCAGTACATACCTTTGACCCTAATGTATAAAAGTGAGTTTAATATTTGTCTGAGAAATCTATTTAGCATTGTCTCTGGTAACTTCTCAGATTTGTTCCAAAATGTAAGGGTAGACATAAATTCTTCTTTTATGGTAGTGTTTTATCATGGTTTAAACTAGTATTTTGCTTGTTGTTGAAGATACTTACATTGAAGTTGTAATTTTGTTACAGCTTATTCATGTGTTAATGTTCCATTATTTATTTAGGTGGTCACAACAGTTCCATTCCTCTTGAAGCACACATTGAGAGAATATCAACATATAGGTCTCGATTGGTTAGTTACAATGTTTGATAGAAAGCTTAATGGAATTTTGGCCGATGAAATGGGGCTAGGAAAAACCATCCAAACGATATCACTTCTGGCTCACTTAGCTTGTGAAAAAGGTAAGGAATTAGGATCTGTTTACTGTGATAACAGAATGTGACCTTCTTCACTCTGTTACTCAAATTATGGGTCATGGTTTCCTGTTGAAGGATAATAATGGAACTATGAGGGCTATTTGGAAAGTAACATCAGGTGGGCTGTTAACAAAACAAGCATTGAAGAAAAAAATTATTGTATACAGAAATACATACATGCTTAACCTTTAAATGACTAAAGACACCGTATGTCGTCGCAGATATAAAGGCAGCGGTACGAATGACGCCATGTGGTGTCGCAAAGTCCGCGCGTGCGGACGTTATTTGAAATACATTTTTAAGGTAGAAAATAATGTCCTACTTATATAATTTTTGGCCACCATCTGCATGGAGTGTCTGTCTTCCCGCCTGCATCATCTGCCGGAATGTTGCCTTCGTGTGGAATTCTCAAAAAATCCGGAAATGCAGAGTCCGATTTCGCAATTCACGCACTTTGTCCGGGCGGTCTTTCGTGTCCCACGCGAAAAGCACACACGACACCTCAATTGCGAAGTATAGCAAGTCGGCCAGTGATGTGGTTTGGCCTTCTATAGTCGAGATATCTCCCATAAAACGGCAGGGGTTCGACCCCTGGCCGTTGATGGCGAGGGGGACCCCTAACAGCATGTTCCGCACAAGAGCGAGACGAAATTCTCTGTGTGACAACAGGATGTAACTGTTCAGACCAAGGAGATGGAGAAATAGCTTATTTGTCCATTTCCAGGTTCGACGACAGATGCTATAACTGTTTGCCACAGTTTGCCCACAGCTCCATCTGAATAATTATTCACACTCCTCGTGCCACGCTGGTGTCGTGCTCCCCAGGTTGCCGACGAAGATTATGGGTCTTCTTCGAAATCACTTTATGATTTGCTACCTTCAACGTCACTCTCAGAATTGTCGGTACAGGATTCTGTATCGGAGGCATTGATTAGCTGCAATATGTCAGAATATCCCAAACGACACGGACCACATGTTACGAACGAAATTTGAAATTACTCTCGACTGAACACGTCCAGCCACTAAGCTATTACGCTGTGTTAGTACGGCAACGGCAACGCATGCATAAAGAATGCTAGCATTGAACTGTAGAAGAACAGTATACGTATTGTTCAGGAGAGATTTATAAACAACACGTGAGTTTATATCTCTCTTCCACTGACCACATTCCAGTTGAAGTTCGTCACATAGACTGCGATAACGTCTCTAGACACAACATCCGCTCTGTTACCATTACTTGCACTAAGTGTCGTCATCAAGCAGATGGCATTCAGGGGTGTCCAAAACGTATGAATTCTCGCAGAGAAGGAAAAAAATTGGCAAATTTCTTTTTGGAGTCAGTGCAAAAATTTTAACATGTTTTATACAATCTGTAAATTACAATATCTGATTCTATATTCTTTCGAGAAAAAAACAGCGTTTATTTCGTTCGATTATCACAGAAATAGCAGAAATAGGAGCAAAATTAGTAAGTAACTTACAGCTTTTACGGATTTCTAAGAGCGGCCCTTTAAATAATTCCGTACCGCTGCCACAGCCTAAGTTTAAAGGGCAGTAGGATAAAGGTTAAGCTACTTTTCAACATAGTCACTGGTGAAATTGAGGCACTTATCATATTGGGGAATGAGTTCTTGTATACCTATGTCAAAGAAGTGTGCCACCTGTGAGCTCAGCCACCTGTAGAGACCTTCCATCAGCTCCTCATTATTCCTCAGGTAGGTAAACAGGTGGTAGTCGCTCAGCTCAATATCAGGGCTGTGAGGAGGGTGGTCAGACAACTCCAGTTCAAATGCTCCAGCAGTGCTCAAGTGCTAGCATCCGTATTCAGACATGCATTGTCATGGAGGTGCACTACACTGGATGTCAGCACTGAATGGCTGACCTTATGCATTTTTTTTAATTTGGTTTGCTGTACACTTGTGCCATTGTGGTCCCTTGCTGCATAAATTCCACCATCAGCACTTTTTTCCTATCCCAGAGAAGAGGTGCCATCAGCTCTCTGATAGGCGGACAGTATTTCTTCAAACTTTTTTTGGCTTGTTTGCTGAATGTGTGTTCATTCACTGCGTTGACTGCTTTTTGGTTTGAACTTTCAAAAATGAAACGCAGATTTCATCACGTGTTGCTTGTATGATGTGATTGAGAAATTCATTGCTGCAAAGAAGTCAAAGGTGGAAGCCATTCTTTGCATTTTATGTGCAGTGCTTGTAATTTGTGGAAATTCACACAAAAGTTCTAAAATTGTGAAGTGCTGTCTTTCACAAATTTTTTGGTCAACACTTTGAACAAGATCATCGCTCACTACAGAAGGCTGGCCAACTTGTTCTTCGTCGTGAACATTCTACACAATTGTCCTATAGCTCCTTCACTCATTACATTTTGACTGTAAACCACTGCGCATAATTCATGACCGATTTCCCCGGCTGGCCAGTTTATAAATTACAGGACACATGATAACTCACTCTCCAAAGGCAAGAACAAATACTAGGTGACCAGTTATGTAATGGTTTACAAGGCAATGAGTCATATGACATTACCTTGCATGTGCAGGCTCTTCCACTAGTTGCGTAAAATGAATGGAGGTTATTTTCCAAATAGCCCTTGTATAAAACCTAGAAGTATTTAGTACTTAATCTTTACAAAATATCATGGCCACTTTTCTGAGTGACAGCTTTATTATTTTTGAAACTAAAACTAATGAAATGAAGTACTAAAATTTCTCTAAGCAAAGAGATGTGAAATATATCTTGCTGATACTGAAGTTCATATGTGATATATAATCATGAGTGATATTGCAGTTGCAAGAAAAACTGTAAGGTTGAATTTGACCCGAACTTTGTGCATTGGCTTGAAGAACTAATGTTAAGTTTTACTCCTGTTTGTATATATTATTAAGTCTTGCAAGCATACTTCATGATATTGAAATCCCAGTTTCATATTTCTCAAAAGTAAAAGACTACAGTCCTGTGTAGATTATAATGATCCTGGCCCAACCTTCATGTGATGTAGCAAGTCCATGCACAGAGTAAACTCAGTAGAGCAGTGTTTTCAAATTTTTATTTGATCATCAGAAGTGTGGCAAGCCAAAGCAACAGAGGACAGATGAGAATAGGCCTACAGCCAGAAACATTGTGATAATGGGATGGAACTTGCAACATGTCTGGCTGATATTCGACAGACTCTTGGTGTTTTGAGGAGGATGGTATTGAGCAGTGTTATGAGGGATCTTCATATTTCAGCAGGACTTTGAAAGGGGTAGTTTACAGTTACAAGCAATTTCCCATTCTGTTATTGTGATCACTTCGGATGGTATTGTAGAATGATGTTCTTGATAATTTACATATGAATACACTGCATGCATTATTTTGATTTAAAGCCTCCTCCTGATCTGTTATATTATATTTAATTCAGTGTGCACATGCCTAAAACTGTTCTGTAATGACAATTTCCAGTTTGTGAAGTACTTCTCCAATTGTTCCCCAACTTTTAACTGTGCTTCCAGAATTGCCATTTGATCTTTCAGTATGATAAAGAAGGCGGCACCCTGAATATTTCTGCCACTTTATTAACTTGTCACTGATGGCTAGAGTTTTCATTTTTCATCTGTGGGAGAGCAAGAATAACATTTTCAATGATATTAAGGCCACACATGAAGACCAATGTATGATTTAGCCGTCTTTATTGTGCTCCTTGATAAAGTAAAAATCACTGTGTCTCAAAGTTATTTGTGAACAGTCCAGAATTTCTTTGTTTTAGGTAATTGGGGTCCACATTTAATTATAGTTCCCACGTCTGTGATGTTGAATTGGGAGATGGAGCTGAAAAAATGGTGTCCTGCCTTCAAAATTCTTACCTATTATGGCTCACAGAAAGAACGGAAACAGAAACGCACAGGTACATCTCTTTCTTTCTTTTTCTTCTGAACAATATGTGAACCTTTCCATTCGAAGAGGAGCAGGTTATCATAGTAGCTTCTCCACCAACAGGAAAGGAGAGTAACGTGACATTACAAACCAGTTAAGATAATTAATGAGTTGATTGGATTTCATGTCACTACAGACAAAAGTTATAATATAATTTTGTTCTGCAGAGGTATGTGTAATCAAGTTTCAGAACTTTATTTTATATAACTGGCTTTCATTTCCACAAAAATGTATTGTAACAAATGTCATTTTTGAGCTGGTACATAATTTACTTTAAGCTCATTATTGTCATCAGCTCTTGCATCCAGTGCCACTTTCTCACCCACGTAACTAATCATTTGATGCATGATTGTATACGTAATACTTCTGTATAGGTTTGTTCTTTTGTCAGTGGTTGGTTATAACAGATGTGTGTTGATGGGACTTTCTTCATTCTAAGGTAGTGTGTGACAGCATTATTTACAGATATGTATATTACTATATTATATTTAAGCATCCTGTTGCACTCTATACGATAAATGATATAATGATACAAACTCCGTCCCAAGTGCAAACAATATCTTATGTGTCCTTGATCTTGCTCCCTTACACTACATGTTTCGGCCTCAGACGGCCATCATCAGGTGTATAACACTCACATTGCTGTCACACTGCACCCAGCCCAAAATTTAACATTTAAAAACACTTTCCTTGTTATTATCAACATCTACTTCGTTGATATCTGTCTGGTTTGTAGATTATTTTACACACGTTAATTTTGACTTTCCTGTAGTAGCACTATAAAATCTTTAGTTCTAATTACACGTAGTAAAGAATAGCAATGGCACGCACACAGGAAGACTACACAGAATAACACCTATAAAATTAGAACTAAAGATTTTATAGTGCTACTACAGGTATGTCAAAATTAACGTGTGTAAAATAATCTACATCCAGACAGATATCAACAAAGTAGATGTTGATAATAACAAGGAAAGTGTTTTAAATGTTAAATTTTGGGCTGAGTGCAGTGTGACAGCGACATGAGTGTTATACACCTGATGATGGCCGTCTGAGGCCAAAACATGTAGTGTAAGGGAGCAAGATCAAGGACACATAATATATTGTTTGCACTTGGGACGGAGTTTGTATCATTATATCATTTATGCATATTACTGATTTCTGAAGGTTGGCATTAAATTTTGCACCCTATAAACAGTGGACCTCAGGAATGTTGTGTGGTAGATATCATTGAACACATAGGATGTTTTTTTCTTCCCCCAAAAGGTTTCTTCTTCAAGGGGAAGCAACCCCAGAGATGTGCTGGATGGTCATGTACATAACAAATTTAGTGATGTGTTGCTGTGTTATTTTCTCAGGTTGGACCAAACCAAATGCATTCCATGTATGCATTACGTCTTACAAACTGGTCATCCAGGATCATCAAAGTTTTAGGCGTAAAAAGTGGAAGTACCTTATTCTGGATGAAGCACAGAATATTAAGAACTTTAAGTCACAGAGGTGGCAATTGCTGCTCAATTTTCAGACACAAAGGTAACATTTTTAACACTGAAGTACTGAATAGCATGAGCAGTAAATGGAATGCGGTACATCATACAGTGAATAAAATTTGTAAGCCTGCAGCATTTTAGAGAAAAAGTAAATAAATAAAAGATAGCATACATTTCAAAAGATGGTAATGTGGTGATTACTGTTTAGTACAGTGTAGTTATTCATTTATCGAACATGAGTATTTTAAAAATGTATTATGATTTTGAAGCCCAAGTTTTCTTCTGTTTGAACTCATTCTTTGCCTGTGAACATGGTAACCATTCTTTCTTATAAATACAAGAACAGTGTCACACTGTGATATAAAATATAACTATTTTTGAATAGGGCAGTGATTCTCAAACAGAGTGAGGCACCCTTGATGTGAGTAAAATTGTTTTGAGGCCTCCAGCCTTTAAAAATGGCAAAATCTGATGAACTGTAATGGTATCTCTGAAGTACTTTTTCTATTCACTTGTATGTGTCTCATTTAATTTGGCCATTTAGGATTTCAATTAATTAACATGTTTGTTATTTGGCCTCTGTGGTCTAGTGGTCAAGAGTTCTTGGCTACAGATTAAAGAGGTCTGTGTTCATTTCCTGGCGTTACCAGATTTTTTCTGAGCAGTAGTGGGTCTGGAATGGGGTCTACTCAGCCTTGTGATGATAATTGAGGAGCTATTTCAAGGAAATAGCGGCTTTGGTGTAGAAAGGCGAAATTAACAGCCTTGGGGATTTGTTGCGCTGACCACTCGACACCCTCTATCCGCTAAAGTTGGCACTAACTTCGCCGACAAGTGGCAGTTGCTTGGTTGGTATAGTTTGCTTGTGGACTGAAACCACGGAGTTTGTTTGTTGTTATTTGCCAGTTTTGGGGTGGGGGGACAGAGAAAGTCTCCTACTTTTGGAAATGCTGCTGTAGGATTAGGAAGTTTGTCTTCATGTGGTTGATGCTGAAAAATATTACACGCTTGATTCCTTCCTAAGACTGGTTTTACTGTGATAAAGCCGTTGCTATTTGAATCAATACAACACACTTCTAGTAGTTAACGCTCTGAGATGTTATAGGATTATAATGAAACATGTGTCAGTCTAGCATCTGGTGATAATTGTATCAGTACAGTCCCATTAAGGTTAAGGCAACTGCGGTTTATTGTTTTTGATTATGATTAAAGCATTTATTATCTGGTGGCTTTTGAGTAAGTATCATTATGATAGTAGCTCCTGTTTATTAAAGGACTGTATCAATTTGGGGCAGGGGGGAGGTACAGTATATGCCATTATGAATGTGTGCATCATATTGAAATTGGTGTATCTGTCAGTGGTGACAGCTTTTGTTTCATTTCATCAGAAGTGGGTTGCTCTTATTGTCAGTGTAGTGTAGGATGTGGTATGTTGCAATTGGAAGTAAAAAAGAGAAATGGTTAATTAAAAAATCTGTATAAAAATAATTAGCCCATGACTATGCATTACTTTAATGGAAAATGCCTTCAGCACATTTATTCCCCTAATTTTGCCACCAGTATCATCACATACATCTTTGCTGGGACTTGTAAGATTTTGTCATTGCGTATATACTCCACGACTGTCTGTATGATGGCATTAATTTACAACTTTTTTGGTTCTGACATGACCACATAGATTATCTGTATACAAAATATAAGCCCATTCATTATCTAATATTGCCAGATTTCCAGAATCACTGCTACTGCCTTGTTGGGCTTCCAAATTAGAAAGAGGCATATATAAATAGACTGCAATGTAATCTCATAAGCATCCTTTTATTTTTTCAAAATAAGGATAGTAGGCTAAAAATTAAATTAGGCCTATGAGATCACCTCGCTGTCTGTATGTATGTGTCTCCTCCTCTTATCATTGCTGGTCAGTGGGTTGGCAAACATCTGTAGCAACAGATACGCGCAACAACGAAGAAATGTTGGACATGTCATTTTCTGTGTGGCCTGTTGTATCAGGGTAAAGTTGTGTGTCTGCATGTATCCCTCTTACCAGTACTAGGTAGCGGCTTATTAAACATGTTCGCTCAGCAACGAATGCACACGCAACAATAGAAGAATTGATAGATGCATCGTTTTCTGTGTGGTCCATGTCATATCAAAAGAAAGTAGGCATTTTTATCCCTAGACTTTTGTTTCTTACAAAATAAGAGAATCTTTTCCATAACAAAACAGTTTGGCTGTGCAGGTTGTATTGTCTTCTGGAGGTTACTGTACAGGAACTTGAGGTCCTCCTGCTGTAGAAGTTCCTGCAGAAATTCCTGTTTCTGGTCTTGGTTTTCTCCTCCTCTTCTAGTGACATCTGTTGAAGAGTTGATACCTTGGTGTTTGAACAGGTTGAACAGTACAAAGGGTCAATATTCCTGCCACATATTGGATCCAGCTCCTGATCTCTTTGTCTTAACATGAAATACTGTGCTGTGGTATTTGTTACTTCTGCCCTCTGGCCAACATGTTAGGAGAACGTAGGGGAATGTAGTGGGCAAACATGTTTCAGTGTAACATGCTGGTCTGCAGCTGCTATTCTAACGAGAAATATATGCCATACTTAATGCGGTACTTGGAGACATGCAGCAAATAAATCAGAATTTTCTACGACACTATAGTATAGCTGTAACAACGCCCCGATACGACACTTCAGAGTATTTCAGACAGCGTTGACTTGTCTCACTGTCCATATTTAATGCAGCTGTTCCAGATGTTCAGTATAAACCAGTGTCATATTCTGTCATCACCATCTTCACTCACATGCAAACTGCTGTCACTGTCAGAACTATCATACCCCACATGCCCAGCAGTATCCTGATACTGATCTGATTATGTCTGAGTTTACTGTCATTTGCTGATCGAAGCAGATTTCTCATGCACTGACTCGATCATGTCTTCATTCTGAACAACAGTTCCCAATTTACAACCCATTATTTCTTACCAGTTGCCCATATTAATTTGATTGGATTCACTTGTGGGTGATAAGATTGTGGCCACAAGCCAGAATGACAGTGTTCAGTCAGAATCCAGTCTTACGGGTAGAATACATGCACATGTGTGTTTTTATTAATTTGTACAAATTCGGCTTACATGTGTCTTATGCGTCAGATCATTTTATTGTATAGCCATGATATCACAGTGGTTTTCTCTGCATTCGGTAACGGAGCTGGATGGTTCTAAACATTGTGCTATGGAGCGTTATCCATTAACAAAACACTCCATATGGATAAATTTGGAATTAGCCTGCCTGTTTGCTACTTCAAAAAATCTTTGTTATTCCTATTGCTGTTATGATCTCCTGTAGTTGGATGGGATTTGGAACTAATGTATGCATTAGGAATTAAACTGTGTTCTCTGCCAGAAAGTGTTTGTTCAGGAGCAAGCAGCCAACTGATGGAATTATCTCTGCAGATGAATGGCACTGAGTGAGATCCATGGATGTATGTCTCTTCAGTAAGAACTGTTGGTGCTTCTGTACCTTACTGTGCTCTTCAGTACAGTACCCTCAGATGTCGGTTATTGTGGTGTTCCATGAGAACTTGTTGATTCTTTGTTTTTGTCCATCAAAAATTTAACCACATTAGTACTACTCTTAATGTGTACAGGCTCCCTGTAATTGCAGGTGACTGTACCAACTTCACATGGATTCTTCCTCAGCAGTAGTCTTTACTTTGTGATGTAAAAGTCATTAATATTTCTATGAATAATACAGTCATTACAGTTGTTTAGTGTTGATTTAGGAGATGATATTGTGACATGTGGCCTGAAACCTGCAACTTGCCCATCTCCTGGGCAGGGCTTTGCGAAGAACATTCCCATGGTAACACAAAATGCACCATTACTCTGGGTTTTGATGGAACTGTTGAAGACATATCCATGGTAACGACTTCTAAACAGATATCTCCTATGCACTGCATGCAGAAACAGGCAGTTAGATTAGATACGCGAAGTAGGAACCCTTGGAGATGGCGATCCGTATTCGGTACACCAGGCAGATGTAATGTAGCAGCAGCAAAGGCAGAGAAGAGCAGAACTGAACACAATTACACAGAGTTGAGCAGAATTCGTGAAGACCAGAGGTGGCAAGATCCAGACAACTGCAAGGGATTCGTTATTCAGAAGGAATTAAATGAGCAAACTGTTACAGTCGAGTTAATTGTGATAGTGGCGTCAAATAAATCCAGTCATTAACTCTAGAATCCACAGTTATTCGCCATGCTACCCCTTAAACATGACAGTACTAATGTGAACGAAGTGAGTGCTTTAGATCAGTGGTTTTCATTTGTTTTGGTATTCGTCTAACAGGTCTCTCATACTCCTGTTGCACCTGCTACTCATTCTGGGTTTTCATGAGTTTCTTGGCCGCAGATTCTTGTCCTTGGCTGTGAATATCTTTGCTTTGCAGTTTACTTTGAATAGGTTGCCTCTTAAGAGCAACCACATGTTTTTCTCTAAGATCATGTCAGAACATGACAGTGTCAGCAGTACAACCTCATTTGTGTATGTCTGCAACACACATGCAAATTTGGTGTAGGTAAGTTCTGTTATATGACTTTTTGCCCTGTGCAAGTTTTATTCACTTTCATTTATTTTAAAGGCTGTGTTAATATGTACGAGTATGTAAATGAACATTTATATAATAAAGTCTTTTTCACTCTTTTCACAGATTTTCATGAAATTTGCTGTATGATGTGTTCCATTTTATGTCTAAATTATGGAAAGACCTGAATACAGTATTGGGCACTTTTTAGAGAATGTTCACTTCAAAGGAAAATAATCCTCAGTAAAAGCTATGCCGATACAATGCTGATTCTAAGAAAATCATTGTTTAATAACACTACCTGTTAACAAGGAAAGTCTATTCATATTGCCCTACCCTTTACCTGGTCTCCACTTGATTTACAATACATAGCAGTGGATAAGAAGGTGATAGATACGAGTAAATAATGGATCAAATTACTTTGAAGGCAATATTTACCTGTTGTGAATAGAATGTGAAATCACAGTCCACCTCAGTAGGGTTCAGAGGGGGTTAACTACTGGGTCTGTTGACAAATTCTGGCATTCTCTGTCATAAGCTTGAAGTAGCTGTAGTCAGATTGTGTATTGTGTTGATTTTTCACAGGCGTTTGCTGTTGACTGGCACACCCCTGCAAAATAATTTGATGGAATTGTGGTCTTTGATGCACTTTCTGATGCCCAATGTGTTCCAATCACATCGAGAATTTAAGGAGTGGTTTTCTAATCCAGTGACTGGAATGATAGAAGGAAACTCAGAATATAATGAGAGCCTTATTAAGCGCCTGCACAAGGTTAGCGTATATTGTTACAGACTTATATTTGGAAGCAGTGTCAACAGATGAAGAAGTTTTCTTTGTATTAATTTTTGCATATAATGAAAATATGATTAGTTTCTTTTATTTTACAAGCAAGAACCACACAGTAATCTAATTTAATGTGTTATCTATTGTGTGATGCTACCATTCATCCATAACCATCTGTCTTCTCGTCTGCTGTCTCGAAACATATACAAATATACAATATACATATAGAATATACAAAACTAATTTTGCATGTGGTTCTGTATGAGTATGTATATAACAACAAAATTATTGCTAGTACTACCGAACTAAAGTTTCTTGGGCTAGTACTTCACAATACTATGTCTTGTAAGAGTCACATTGATATGTTGGCTTCCAAATTAAACAAAGCGTGTTATATTGCAAGAGCAGTCAGGCCTTTCTAATCAATAAATTACCTAAAGACAATCTATCCTGCTTATTTTCATTCAGTTATAACATGAGGATTCATTTTCTGGGGAACTTCTTCCCACAGTACGAATATTTTCAAACTCCAAAAGCGAATGGTTGCAAAACCCAGGGATTCTTGCAGATTTTTTTTTTTAAATTTTAAATATACTACCTTAGCATTGCAGTACATTCTCTCCTTGGCTCTGTTCATGGTTACCAATAAATCACTGTTTAGACAAAATTCTGAAATTCATAATTTTAATACCAGGAATAATACTAATTTTAAAATTTTAAATATACTACGTTAGCATCGCAGTACTTACTCTCCTTGGCTCTGTTCATGGTTGGCTGGTTAGTTAGTTATTGGATAGGGTGGGTTCCCCATGCACTTAGACCTGTATTGGTCCATTGTGCTTCCCTCTATGATTTCTACCAGTCTCTATATCCTACCTGTACTGGTGCTTACCATCAGTCCCGCCCAGCCAGCGAGACCGGCTCTACTAGCTGAGAGGTATCTATGATGCTTCCCCCATCTACCAGAGGTATTAGAGACTGCTGTTGGGCGGGAAACGTCCGTAATTTGGCTCAGTGACCTCCTTTGGAGATATGAGGTTCTTTTACGTGCCGTAAAGCTACGACACGGGACCCACGGCTTAAAGTCCCTCCCGGAGGACTTGTTCCCTGAATTTTTCCGCCCTTAAAAATTCGACGACCTCCGCCNCTTGCAGATTTTTTTTTTTAAATTTTAAATATACTACCTTAGCATTGCAGTACATTCTCTCCTTGGCTCTGTTCATGGTTACCAATAAATCGCTGTTTAGACAAAATTCTGAAATTCATAATTTTAATACCAAGAATAATAATAATTTTTTTCAAGTAATGACTCACTTGACGATGTTTCATAAAAGTCCCACCTACGCAGGCATTAAGATATATAACCATCTCCCAGCTGATATTACCCCTTTCGCGCGGTTATTTAAATTCCGCTGCTGTGTCTCTCCGGCGGTAATATATTCAGCCGGCCATTTAAATTTTGCTCGAAAATGATTTATTCATCATTGTTCTTAAATTATATGAGATAGGAACATGAAACTTTCACTAAAATGATCTTAAAAGGTG
>NW_019724748.1:1326325-1333735 GCF_002891405.2 Cryptotermes secundus
GCTCGCAAGAGCAACAGGAACTTTGCTGCAAGACAGGCATATGTAACGATGACTTAGCGCAGATAAAGTCGTGTCTCATTATAGATAGTCCTTGTGACAACAGGCCAGCGAAAAATCTAACAATCTACAGCAAAACCATCAATTATTATGGGCGTTATAACATAGGTGTGCAGCTGGACGAAACATAGACGTCGAACCCCCCCAGACGATTTAAATACCTGACGAAACATACACGTTAAACCACGCTGAACGGTTAAGGACCTGGCATGTGATATTAAAAGCTTTAAAAAAACATTAAAATTATTTGCATGAGCATTCTTTTTATACTGGGGATGATTTTTTTTTATGCATAAAACTAGATAAGTATTTCTGATGGTAATTTTAACATCATTGTATCAATATTTACACTGTTCTACTATTTTTATTTTTCTTCAACAAAATCGTTTAATGATTGCATGTCTTAATATTATTGTACTGTCTTGTATTCGTTTTTGACTTTTCTATATCCACTGGTTGTACCTGGATCAACAGAAAAATAAAATATGAATGAATGAGTGTGAAATTTGGTCTCTGACATTAAGGGAGGAACATAGACATAGGGTGTTTGAGAAAAGGTTACCGAGGAGAATATGTGGGCCGAAGTGAGTTGAAGTGATTGGAGGCTGGAGAAAACTGCATAATGAGGAGCTTCATGACTTAGAGCGATCAGGTCAAGGAGGATGAGATATGCAGGGCATGTGGCATGAATGGGGTAGAAGATGAATGCATATAGGATTTTGGTTGGAAAGCCAGATGGAAAGAGACCACTGGGAAGACCAAGACGTATGTGGGTGGGCAATATTAATATGGACCTTAGATAGGGTGGTATGAATTGGATTGAACACTCTCGGGATAGGGACCAGTGGGGGGCTCTTGTGAACACAGCAGTGAACCTTCAGATTCCATAAAATGCTGGAAATTCTTGAATAGCAGCACAATTAGTAGCTTCTGAAGAAGGGCTCAGCTCCATGAGTGAGTTTGAGGGATTGCAAATAAATAATATCAGTATTAGATTTACTCAGTTTCTTCAGTTGGTGAATTCACTGCTTCCCAGCGAAACTAAAAGAAAATGTCATAGTAATTATGAGCAGTTTTGGGACAACCTCTGATGTGTTGGCATTGGCAGTCATTACTTAGTAAACTCTCTGTTGCTGGTCATGTACGGGAATAGTATTTTCTGGTCATATGAGTCTGAAGTTACATGAGAAAAATTACAGAATCCTGGTTTTTATACGTTTTTACCCTTTCCCAGTGCTCTATATACAAGGGGTCTTCAAAAAGTTTCTGCACTTTTATGTTTCCAAGAATAGAACAAGTAGGAGGCATGAGGATATTGTATGGTGCCATGTGACTAGTTGGCAAGGCAAGCCTGTTGACCTTGCAGTTAGTGTGAGAGTTGTTATGAAGCGATTTATGTGGCAGCGAAACTTGAGAATTGCACCAACGAGGAGCAGTGATCTCTGATACATTTTTTGTGGACCGAAGGTGTGCCAAGTGAACAGATTTATCAGCACATGTATGCTCATTATGGGCTCAGTGCTGTCTCTCATAGAGCTGTGAACGAGTGGATTGAAATGTTTGAAAATAGCCGTATGAGTTTGACTGGTTCAGAATGCTTTTGTCATCCAACCCCAGTTACAACTGCACAGAATGAAGGAAGAGCTAGGGAACTGGTTCTTCAAAACGAAAGAGTGACAGTCGATGAAATTACAAAACAGCTGAATATCAGCATTGGGGTCTGCCTATACTGTGGTGCATGATAACCTTCAGTTCCATGAAGTGTGTGCCAGGTGGGTACCTAAGGAAGTGACTGATTAACATAAGTGCATGTGCTTAGACATTTGTTCCCAGCACCTGCCTCGTGAAGGTGACATCTTTCTGCAGCAGATTGTCACAGGTGATGAAACCTGTGATCACCACTATCAACCAGAAACCAAACAGAAGAGCGTGCAATGGAAGCAACCATCATCTCATGTTGCAAAGAAATTCAAGATGCAACCATTTGCAGGCAAGTTGATGTTGACCATCTTCTGGGATTCCCAAGGGCCTATTCTTGAGACCTACCTGGAAGGTGGAAAGACTGTCACAAGTGCAGCCTATTGTGACGTGCTTCAGAGAGGTATGAAGCCTGCAGTCTGCTGTAAAAGATAAGGGAGACTTGTTAGGTCATCCTGTTGCAGGACAGCTTCTGTCTCCATACTGCGGCCCACCCATTGGAAACGCTTGGGAAATTTAAGTGGGAAGTCTTGAACATCCAGCTCAGTACAGATTTGGTGCCATCTGATTTTCACTTTTTTGGGGCACTTAAAGAAGCTCTTAGGAGGAAGAAGATTTCAGTGTGATGACGTATCGAAAGTGGTGCATCAGTGGCTATATGCATGACCAAAGACTTGCTATTATGATGCCATTAAGAAGATTAGGGAAAAATATGTTTAAAAAGCAGGGTGGTTATATAGAATATATATTTTGCTTTTGTACTCATTGGTAAAATATAGTTGCAAAAAGATAAGTTTGGAATCAGTTTTCTGTTATAAAGTTGAAACAATGTGTTCTTGCTTTGCTTGTTGCTTGGGAGTCTTCTTAGGCGACTTAATGATTTGATGAGTGAACACTTTTGTATATACAGCAATGTGCAATCACAAATTCAGCTAGCTGCTTTAATTCTGGATCACTGTGGCTGTAATGTCACCTGCAAGAGAGAGGAAGACAGTGCATCTTGTTGCAGCTGGGAAAACTGCCATGGGTCAGGTTAACATATGAACATGGCAGCTTTATTGTGGAAATAACTGTATGGAAATGGATGATTTTATTTTAAATTTTCGTGGGTTGTATGGAAATTGCAGATACTTGGATAGCAGAAACAGGAGCTTAATGTGTTTTGTTTCATACTCCTTTGCATTACATGCAGTAAGTAGTGCATTTGCTAAGTTGCAAGTTTATTTCATCTTTCTCTTATGCATATATTAATATAAAAGACAAAGTATTTGTGGTTCTCACAACAGTGGTCGTGGAGAGTTGTTTCTTCTGGGATGTAATACTGTGTTGTCTATTGAAAGTCAACC
Organism: Cryptotermes secundus; assembly: GCF_002891405.2. Lineage (NCBI taxonomy): Eukaryota > Metazoa > Arthropoda > Insecta > Blattodea > Kalotermitidae > Cryptotermes > Cryptotermes secundus. Next base: position 1,329,427 of record NW_019724748.1, read on the forward strand.
AGTGCTTTTGAGGAACATTTTACTTCCATCTTCAGGATTGAAGATAAATCCAAGTAAGAAACCAGTATGAAACAACTGCTTCATCTCAGAGGATAGAACTCTGCATAAAACAAACTTTCTCCCACAAGGGCTTACCGCATTAAAACATTAGAAGAATGAAGGAATACGAGGTGTGTTCAAAAAATGACGGGAATTTCCGTATTTTGGAAAAAATATTTATTCATTCGTCTACATTAATGTTGTCGCCTTCAAAATAGTCCCCATTCGATATTATGCACTTACGCCAGCGCTTCTTCCAATCATCGAAACACTTCTCAAACTCGATTTTTGGGATAGCCTTTAGCTCTTTCAGCGATGCGCTTTTAATGTCATCTATGCTTGTAAAACGACGGCCCTTTAAGGTTCTCTTTATTTTTGGAAATAGGAAAAAGTCACACGGAGCCATGTCTGGCGAATATGGAGGCTGGGGCATCGTTACAGTATTGTTTTTGGCCAAGAATTCACGAACAAGCAACGAAGTGTGAGCAGGTGCATTATCGTGGTGCAAAAGCCATGAATTGTTTTTCCACAAATCCGGGCGTTTTTTTCGGATTGCCTCACGCAAACGGCGTTGAACTTTCAGGTAGTACTCCTTATTGACCGTTTGACCTTGAGGCAAGAATTCATGATGCACTATGCCATTAAAATTGAAGAACACAGTAAGCATAACCTTCACGTTCGAACGCACTTGTCGAGCCTTTTTCGGTCTTGGCGATCCAGGATGCTTCCACTGAGACGATTGAGCCTTAGTTTCAACGTCATATCCGTAAACCCATGTTTCGTCACCTGTTATAACACGTTTCAGTAATTCTGCATCATCGTTGACTTCCTTTAGTGATTCCTGAGCAACTTCCATTCGCCGCTGTTTTTGTTCAAAATTCAGCAATTTTGGAACAAATTTTGCTGCCACGCGTTTCATACCCAAAACATTCGAAAAAATTTCATGGCATGAGCCAATCGATATGCCAACATCATCAGCGACTTCTCTGATTGTGATTCGGCGATCATTCATAATCATTGCTTTCACTTTTTCCACGTTTTCATCGGTTGTTGATGTGCTGGGGCGTCCGGGGCGCTCGTCATCTGCAACGTCTTCACGGCCATCTTGGAAACGCTTATACCACTCGTAAACTCTTGTTTTACTCATAACAGACTCACCATAGGCCTTTGTTAACATTTCACACACTTTGTAACACTTTATTTCATTTTTTACGCAAAATTTGATACAAATTCTTTGATCCATTTCTTTTAACAAACGAAAATCGCCAAGCTCATAAAAACACGTCTAACCTTAGCGGCTGCCACAGACAAAGTAAGCAATGAATACAGCTGAAAATTTTATTGTACTTCAGGGGCATGTATACCAACATAATAAAAAAAAATTTTGACAATTGGACTCTCCAAACCCGCGAAATTTTAAAATTCCCGTTATTTCCTGAACACACTTCGTATATGTTTTGATTTGTTCAGTGATGATAAAGTGTATCAGGTTCCTGAAGGAAGGAATGTCCATTCGTTTTCTTTCTTTATGTTGAACCAGAGGCATTTGTCTGAGAATGAGCACACTTTTCCATTTAGAAAGTAATATATTTCTTAAATATACAGTAAATGACACAATACAATTAACTAAATAGTTTGCAAGCTCAATCTTCAAGATAATTTTGAAAAAAAATATCTGATTTGTATGTTAATCTTCTGAGTTTCCAGTGTGTGTGTTGTGATGAACCACATAGTAAGTTTTCTGTCATGTGAGGAATTTCTAAAATTACATCCTCCTTACTCTTGTAAGCTTCAAAAACTGTTCTCTCCAGTTTCCACTAAATGTCACTGACTGTATGTTAGTCCTTTGTACAAAGTAACCAGAGCTTCACAAAATCTCTCCAGTTTTCATCAAATGTCTCAGAGTTTATTTTCTTTGGGAAATCGTAATTCCATTATCAGATTGTTTTCCCATCTTGAAAAGCGACGAAATGAGCGGGAAACATTTTTGGTAATAATCAGAAGCATTCTTTAAGTATTTTTGTCAATACTGCCTCATTAGTTTGCTCTTAACCATATATTTTGAAAATATAATCATCTTGTATGTAGTACACTTTGTGATCTACATATTAAAAGCATTAGCTGAAAACTTTGCACATTCTAGTCTAAGTGAATTTTAATAATGCAGATAAACTGTTACTGCGTTTCTGTAATTTCCTTGTTTGTTCAGAAGTACCAAAAATTTCATATTGAACTGTCATAAAATGTAGTATGTCTATGTTCGCATGTAAAATAATTGTAATATTTTCTTTCAATTGCTAGGGAATGAATCCTGTCAAGTACATGTTCGTTTGTAAAGGGGGTTATAAAAGTGAAAACAATTGTTTATGAATTTGTGAATGAAACATTTTTTGTTCAGCATAGGCATGTGCTTAACTTCACTATTTACAGTTATGTTTGCTACTTCTCACATTGTTGCAATACTTGCTGAAAATGTGACTGTATGGATGTTGGAAGTGGGTATGAGATTGCTATAGAAATTATTTTGTGCAGAATGCGAGCTGGCGCCAGGTTTGATGTTCTGGTGCGATATATTAGGTGTGCTATTAAGAACCAGGAAAGTAGCTGTATCAAGATGTGTGTGAAAACTGAAGTGTTTTTTTATGGTTTAAGTTCATCTGTACAGATTCACAAATAGTGTCATCTAGTATATCCCATATAGGCTTCTGCTTGGGTATCACATTCATCCTGTGTAAACACATTATAACACCAGATGACACAATTTTCAAGTTTCTGCCTCATTTTCTTATAATAACAGATTGTTTTTTGCTAAGTAAAGGTAATATGCAATTGTAAAATTAATACGAAATTGAAGAAAGCAGTCTTCTGGGATTTGGCACCGTATATATGTGGTGTTAACCGATGTTTCGGAGGAACGTATCACCTCCATCTTCAGGGTAGAAGGAATAATATAAGAAATCCACAAGCGAAGAGACTGTGAGAACCGGTAAAAGCAGACCAGTCTGCACATATACACGGTGCCAAATCCCAGAAGACTGCTTTCTTCATAGTCACCGCTGTGAAAGCCTCAAATCTTACATAAGAGGAGATTGTTTTTGCAGGTGTTGCGGCCGTTTCTGCTTCGCCGACTGAAGACAGAAGTAGAGAAGCAGTTACCGAAGAAATATGAGCATATCGTAATGTGTCGTCTTTCAAAGCGACAGAGATATTTATATGATGACTTCATGTCTCGAGCAAAGTAAGCAAAGATATTACCAACCTTGATCTATCTATCGTTCTTGGATGGATCACTTTCTGAATCCATCATTCAGGTCCCAGAACAAATCATCTTTAAACTACAGTAATAAAACCTGTATCAATCATTCTTTCATTTATCATTTTCCCACATGTTGGTCTGAATTTTTGGTCCCGAAGAAACTTAATCCCAGACTGGAAAAGCAACACTACCACACACACACACACAAATGTTGGTACACGTCAGTACTAGTACCAGCAGTTGATATTTTTGGAATGTGGTGTAGCAAGTTGCCATTTTGGCTCTGTACTGTTAGCTGTGTGCTATGTGACATTGAGCCTGTCTTACGTACCAGGCAATGAGCTCGAGGTCAAGAGCACATCATTAGTATTGAATGATTATTATTTAGTTTGAACAGGAAAGGTGCTACTAAACAAATGAGGATTAATGGCTTTTTAAAAAGGAAGGAATGCAAATTGGACTTGACGGTGGAAATTATATCATTGGTGTACATTTTTTTGATTAGTAAATACAGATAGGCAAATGTGACCATTTTGAATTGTTTCATTTTTGGTCCGTTACACTATCAGTCACAAAGTCAATAGAAAGTCCGTCGAGTGTAACAATTTATAGGTCACTTCTTTATCACTTCTGCCTTACATGTTTCGGTTTAATAAAACCATCATCAGAGGCACATAGTACAAGCATGAAAACACTGCCGTTGTTTAAGATGTACACAGTTATGTTTGCCGCGTGAACGCTGCTACAATATGTCGACGTGTAGAAGCACAACACTTGCTAGGATTGTTGAATGCACGTTCAATTCTCACATTCATCCGAAACTGCCCTCAAGTTAAAACGCCGATGTTAGAATATATGTGCTGTGTGTTGTGTACTCACAACACACAGCACATAGGAAACATCTAACCATAAGCCATACATCCTCAAGCTGACATCTCCCATCTTCGGGATGAATTAACAAGGAGGAGCTTAACATTTTACTTCAAATGTTTTAAATTTTAAATATTTTAACAT
>NW_019724748.1:1333750-1414542 GCF_002891405.2 Cryptotermes secundus
GTTTCGGATGAATGTGAGAATTGAACGTGCATTCAACAATCCTAGCAAGTGTTGTGCTTTTACACGTCGACATATTGTAGCAGCGTTCACGCAGCAAACATAACTGTGTACATCTTAAACAACGGCAGTGTTTTCATGCTTGTACTATGTGCCTCTGATGATGGTTTTATTAAACCGAAACATGTAAGGCAGAAGTGATAAAGAAGTGACCTATAAATTGTTACACTCGACGGACTTTCTATTGACTTTGTGAAATGTGACCATTTTATTCATTTTATATAGGCTCCCACATTTATCTTTTTCTGTATCCATTGTTTTTTTAGGACCCTCTACAAAAGCAAATTAAGGTTTCAGTGTACAGTTATTGAGTTTTTGGACATGTTATTTGAAAAATAACCACAGGGAATGTCATCTTGTTAGTACATGTGTGAAAAATACATGTTAGTCAGTACATACCTCTTATTCTGGTCTCAAGAAGTATAGTTCCAGTTACATGGGTTATTAGCCTTTGTTTTCTGAATTATGACATGTAGTCTGGTATGTTGGAATGCTCCTGCTAAACTACGTGGTGTCCACAGCCACAAAATTCTCTAATCTTATGTAGGAAGAACCTCATTTAAAATGTAAATATCTAGAAGAAGAAAATAGTAGATAGTACCATTCACCAGCATTGTAAGTAGAACGGTCAAAGGGTTATGAGTGATGGTAAGCAGGAGATCTGAGAGGGGTTGGTACAACTCCCTCCCCTAACCCTGTCAAGCAGCAGTGAATGAACACGGACCCACTGCAGAGTGTCTTGTTTTGATGTCATAATCATGATTTCACATCTTGTGCTATGATAATGTAAGATCCTTATTCTTAGCCTCGTGGTTCTTTAAGGATTCATCTTCAGGGGTTCCTTCGGCATTTTTAGGAGCTGCCACAGAGATCTTGGAGGGTCCAAATTCTTGAATCATGCTCACAGTGCTGGTTTTCTATATCACATAACTCACAAGTTAGAAAACTGGCTCATCTTTTTTGGTGACTACTGTTACTGCTTCCATTGTCCAGTAATTCTTATGTAAATGATAACATTATGGATCTGTGTACTTCCGTTGGAGATTATTGTGGTTAACATGTTCATCTTTTATGGGTACAGATGTGTCTGAAGTTCAAGTGTACCACATTCCTAAAGGACAGAATTTCCATTTCATTTGAACCCATAGTTACCCACTTGTGCTAATAAAATATTGATTAAAGGACTGACCAATGGTAATAGATATAATGCAGTATGCCGAACTTAAATATTTGCATTTAAGGAAAAAGGGACTTACAAATTATAAATAAAATTTTTTATTGATTTTAATAATCTGAATCTGGATTATTTTGTCAGCAGACCATACGGTTTTAATAGAGTTCATTTTCCCAATATGCTGTTACATTAAACAGTGTAGAATTTTTTTGGANGCCACTTTGGTCATCGTCTCAAACAAAACATGCATCTGATCATGCACATGCACAAATCTGACCACACATAAACCTGGTCACATATTGTACCTTATCAATTCTATGTTCAACTTTCTGCAACCAGTATCTACCCAACCTAACCAGATCAAGATGAATATCAGATTAAACTCACACATAAATTACGCATGTGCACCATTTGAAGTGCATAAAATTATAATACAGGGTGTTTCAAAAAGAGCTTTACAACTTTGAAAGCTTATATAAATTTATACAGAGGATATACACAACGTTTTGAACTGTCATAATGTAACAAAACACACCGAGTTTTACCTCTGAAAGTTATGGTTCAATGTGACTTCCATTGGTAATGCGGCAGACGTCCCACCTGAAGTCAGTCTCTTGCCACATGCTATGTAGCATCTCTGGCGTCACTTCTGCAACTGAGGCAGTAATTTGAGTTCGGAGCTCAACGACATTTGCAGGCAAAGGTGGTACGAACACTCGATCTTTAACGAATCCCCATAAGAAAAAATCCAGGGGAGTGAGATCTGGGAACGAGGTGGCCATGCTATTGGTACCACTCTACCAATCCACCGACCTGGGAAATGGGTGTTGAGGTTCTCGCACACTTCTCCAAGGTAATGAGGGGGTACGCCGTCTTGCTGGAAGTGAATGTGTCCTCCTTTGTCATCTTCGTCTAACTGTGGAATGAGGAACTCTTGGAGCATGTCCAGATATACGATACTGGTAATGGTTGTCTTCATGGAGAAGAAGGGGCCGTACACTCTTTCTTTGCTCAGGGCGCAAAACACATTCACCTTTGGTCTATCACGAACATGTTCCAGGTAGACACGTGGATTTTCGCTGCCCCAGATCCTGCACATGAAACGTGCTCTCATCACTGAAAATTACGGAGTCCAGAAACTTCTCATCATCTTCTATCCGATGAAACATTTGCATACAGAATTCCTTACGAACCACCTTATCTGCATCCATAAGGTGTTGAACAATGGATAGTTTGTACGCTTTTAAGTGTAATCATTTTCGTAACACTCGTCACACAGTAACATTTGGAATACCAGTTTCCTGAGATGCACGTAGCGTTGACTTTCATGGACTTTGAACAAAGCTGTCCCTAATCTGTTCTACTGTAACGTCAGAAACACGTTGCCAACTGGGTAGCTTGGCATGGTGTACAGTAAATTGTAGGCCTACTGCGAGGTTCCTTGCGATACTGAGTGTGAAATTTCCTTTGAACTTGTGTAGCAGACTTCGTTTCCTGAACCAAAACACACATTGAGCACGCTCTGCACCTGTGAAAGTAGCCATCTTGATTTCAACTGCGGGAGCGCTCGTGGTGGCAGTGTTGGGTATTACAGTACCACGTGCATGAAACTCGGTGTGTTTTGCTACATTATGACAGTTTGAAACGTTGTGTATGTCCTCTGTATAAATTTATATAAGCTTTCAAAGTTGTTAAGCTCTTTGAAACACCCTGTATATCTGTGATACATTTGGAGACCCCAGAAGATGAGTAAGGCAGTTAAAACCTACATGTCTTCAGTATTTGTTACATAATAGTAAATCAAGGCTCACATGTAAACTGTCCACATAGACTTATTTGAAATGCATGAAATCCTAATAACACAATAAGGGCCAAAGCATGTTAGGGATTTAGAAGCTTATGATTAATGCATGATATTCTGTGTTGATTAGGGGAAATTTAGCATGTAACTTAAGATGGATACCTCTCATGAAGTAATGCACCTTTGCTGCCTTACTTTAGTTAAGAAGTACAAATTTCCTTTCAGTCCTTGTATTCCATTTTTATATGGACCTAGAGAACAGCCCTTTGAAATCCATGGTAAATTGAAAATATTAATATAGGAATTGTATTTGTTATAGTATTGTCTGTGTAGAATTGAATGGCAAACATGCATACAGAGTGAAGACAGTGAAATGCCAAAGCAGACACTGGGATGTAAAACGTTGGGACGAAAAGGTTCTGAATGCTCAAAGGAACCATTGTACGTAGAGGTTTAGGAACAGGCAATTAAGGCTAACCTTACTTAGTTGACGCTTAAAAGTCTTCAGAAGCGTGTTCTGGGATCAGTGGTTTTTATATCTTTACTAACAATATATTGTAACTTTCCTTTCATGTTAAAAGGTAGTTTCTAAATAATAAAGTGTGTTTTTGTAATCGTCATTCTCCTTAAACAAAGTGAAACGTTTATCATAATAAAGATGTAAGCTTCTTTGGCATTTGCAGTTGTGACAGTAGTGTCGTTAACATTATATTAAGTTGTGAGACTGCATTTAGCATGCTGTTGGTCTGTTTGCTCATATGTACATATAATGGTATGTGCTATGTTTCCCTTTTTGTTTACAGAACAAGAGAAACTTTGGCCACTGGGAACTTATTGAGTGTGATCAATGTTCTCATGCAACTGCGTAAAGTTTGCAATCACCCCAATCTGTTTGAGGTTCGCCCAACTATCTCACCATTCCAGACGGAAGGCATTACATATGTAACAGCTTCTTTGGTTATGTCTGTGCTTGACTATGATCCCTTTAAGGTTAGTGATACTACTTAACGTGATAAAAGTGGTAGTTCTGAACTGAATGGTATGACAAACATAGAAGTTAAGCTACAGGGACATATTGGTTGTCTGTGGTAATGGTGGGAAGAACTACCGTGAATAATTGAAAATTACAGATAATCCAAATACAGTGTCTTTCATCAAGCAACTAAATCAAGTTTGCCCAGCCACGAGAAAATGTACAGGCAGTAGCTGAACGTGCCTTACATGAGAAATGGATGTTCATAGTGACTTAGCTATGTTGCTGTGCAGTGTCGGTTACTCTTTATCTTGCATAGCTGTCATAACATGTTCGGGTAACTCACAAATGTGTATCCATTTTTTTTTGTGTTTCTTTTCTTGTAAGATCATTCAAAAGCCTTGTTTCATGTTCTTATTTACAATACTGAATAGAGATGGTGAAGTATACACTTGGACAGAAGGATTTTTGTTCCATAGTTACATGAAAAACCATGCAAAATGTTTTGCCATAAGTATGATGCTCCTTGAGTTCCAGCGTTTTTCAGCAATTCTCGAATCGTGAATAAAGTGCATTGAGCTGTCTCTTTCTTAGACATGAAATACATTAGATGGAGTACTGTAGAGGGGAGAAGCCTGGCGAAATTGGAGTGATATTGAGAAGTGATGTCAGCAATGTGACACGTGCAGCCAGTTGTGGACCTGGATTTGGACCTGGGCTCCAGATGTATGCTGCCACCTGCAGTGGGTTGACCCATTATGCCATTCCTGCACAGCACAAGGGGAAAGGCGATGACAAGGCTGTAATAAGAACCCAGAAAGGATGGATGTTTGGGAAGAGACATCTGGCAAAACTGGAAAGCAACAATGCTATAAGGATCCAAGGCTTTTAAAGAAGCAGCTATGTCTGAGGAACAAGAGGACATCAGCAGGATTATCAGGAAAACCACTGGGCTGGAGATCGTGAACTGAATAGTCAGGATTTGAAAAATGAGTGTCAGGACATTGTGGAGGGGTCAGCCTGCACTGAAATGAAAGAAGAGATGGCACACACAATAGGAACCATAAATGTAGGAGCATTGACCACTCTCAGAACTTGTGGCCGTACCAACATTAGGGAGGTGATGGTGATACATCTGGATTGACAGGCACTGTCAGGGTGCTGCTTGGGACAAGCATGCTTAAGGTGTAGAGTGTTAACCAGTGAATAGCAACGTGACCATGGACGCTGAAGAATCTCCATTCATTACCAGCAGACATCTAGTGAAAACATTGCAGAGGAATAGCCATTGTTGAGATCTGTTACCAAGCAACGACTAGTGAAAGACTGAGAAGACTTGGTGTGGAGTGATTTGTAGTGTGGAAATCAGCAGTAATGTTTAGATTCTAAAGGGTTCTGACGACGGTGGATGACACACAGAATTACTGGGTTTTTGGACTTCTCCCATCGTCCGGAATTCTAGGTAGTAGAGGACACGACGTTTTGGAAACTTGATCTGATTCCGTCTTCAGGTGAAAGAGGAAGACACCTACTCAGTTGGGCCCCTTAGAAAGAGCTAATCTCAGTCACTGGATCCGTTGTCTTGTGTGCTTGATGAAGGTTTTTGAGCACCACCATGCCGTTATTCTAGCAAAATTTGTCTCATTGTTATTCTTCCATGTTAGCCATGCTGGTTACTTGCTTGGCTTTTTGTTCTACCCTGAAGACAGGTGACATGTTCCTCGGAAATGTTGGTTGACTTCCTTTGGACTTCACAACATTATATCCTAGAAGACAGAACTCTTTGTAAGATATGAACTTTCTCCCCTTAGAACTTATCATATTAATACTTTTAAAGAATGAAGGAACTTGTGTTTTGAATCAGGTTTCATGAAGGAAGGAATATCCATTTTCCTCTTTCGTGTTGAAAGAGAGGCATTTGTCTCAGAATGAGCACACTTTTTACATTCAGAAAGTAATTTATTATTTAAATATGCAAGAAATAACACAATACACTGAATAGTTCACAAGCTCCATCTTCAGGATAATTTTGAAAAATATCTCTGATTCATATATTAATATTCTGAGTTTCCAGTGTGTGAGTCTTCTAGTGAGCAGTATTGTAAGTATGCTGACATGAGGAATTTCTAAAATTACATTCTTGTCACTCTTGAAAGCTTCATAAGCTAGTCTCTCCAATTTCTGCAAAATGTGACATCAGCTGGTTGTACTTACAGCTGCCATACCTGAACAGACTGGCCTGATCTTGGTCACTTAGAGCTTTTCTGTCAATAAATGACATCAAGTATTACATGCTTTTGTTTAGAGGAAAGAACAGGCTTTCATGCCATCTACATCTTTGGCCATTTAAAGATAATTTGCAGAAATATAGTGGGTTTAACATTTACTCCCAAGCAGCCATAATGTTTCTAGTAGGTAATTCTGCAGTGTCTAGGTAGTAACGATGTTAAGAAATGATCAGTATGGAATGAAATCTGTATATGTAAGATTTGAAAGTAGGAACACTACAAGGAGAGCTTAGCAGATGTAAGTAACAATATCATGTTCATGTGTTATACATGGATAGCAATAGGATTCCTTTCTGAGAAGATGACTGTTGGTGAGGTGGAATGGACACATGTCTGAGAGAAGTATGTATTGAAAGATTATGAGAAATAGAGAGTTGTCATAAGTTACACATATATAAGTTCTTTTAAGATTGAAAATAATTATTATAACCAACATTTATAACAAGCAGTACAAGATATTTCTTTGTTTCAGCATGTTGATTTATTCAGTCTGAACTTGCTGCTGGTAGAACTAGAGACATGTCTCACAGCATTTGTTGCACATCGAATCAAGAAATATCGTACTCCAAAGAAGCTCATAGAAGAAATTGACTCTATGCCAGGACCACCTCCACGTTGTCCATCAGGGAAGATAAAGATTCATGTTCGACTTTCCTCTGGCCAGCAGCAGCAGCATAACGTTGGGACAAGCGGAAGCACTGCTGTAAATAAGGGATATCCTCTTAATGTTGCCTCAGCTCGTGTTGGTACCTCACCTCTGATCAGAGCACCAACTGGCCAAGGTGAGAATTGCATTTTAATCTTTCAGGCATGTGTAATGATTTTAAAATGCTATTGGTTATTAATTTGGGTTTATTTACTGCACTGTGTTTTTTGATAATTTTTTATTATTTGTGTGACGTCTTATGAAAGCAAAAGTTAACAAATAAGTATTCTGAATTGAAAGGTTGATGGTCTTATAACCAGACTACTGTGTATGAAGAGTGGAGCACTGTGAAGGTGGTAGAGACACTGAACATCAATACTGTTTTGTGGGTTCCTTGTAGTATATGATCCTTTCTTGCCTCCTTGAACTGCTCTGATTAGGGCCATATTTTTTTAAAGCACTAATATCTGATATATCGACACCCGAGTGACTTGGCAAGCAGCCAAATATCTGATATATCGACAGTCCTGCATCTTTTTTTTCGGGAGCCCTTCTGTGCCCTGTGTATCTGCTTTGTCTAAGCACAGTGTGGAATTTTACTCTGCAAGGTTTCAACATTATTTCTATAAACAGTCCATGCATCAAACTTATTTACCTATGCATACAGCTGTTCTAATCATTGCTGACACTCTGAACCCAGACATCAAGAATGCTTTGCTTTTCATTCCCTGTTTGGCACCTGTAACAGTAAGATTGCTATTCAAACCTGGTAAATATATGTGGGAGAGTTAGAATATATGAGAGGAAATGGAAATGTTTGTGATTAGATATACAGTCACAGTTGTGAGATTCTTACTGTAATTTTCTTTGTTCATGTGCATATGAAGCAGTTCTGGGAACAGGGAAGAAAAAGTCAAGACTGGATGATATTGCTTCTGAATATGATATTCTAGTTTCTGTAGTGGATTTGGTTCCTTCTTATGCCCCCCCCCCCAGCTGAAGTACATTCAGTAGACCAGTGATCCACAATCAGTATGGCAGGAACTTTGATAGTTGATTTATCATGTGCTGCAAGATGATGTTGAAGAGCATTACTCTTGACATCAACTCAGAAGAAGAGCTCGAAGATACCACACCTCAGGATCTGATATCTGCTGAAGAAAATTATGACTTAGCAGATGTGCACCAGTTTGTGGGAGAACAAAGTGGCCTGAACAAAACTGCTGCTTGCAATATTACTGAAAATTCACTACCTTGTGATTTCTTCTTGCTGCATTTTCAGACCATCCTGGTAAGGAGGAGCCTGTGTGCCTACACAAAAAAATAAAATTAATGTCTCTTGGGCCAGTTACCTCGGTCCAAAAACAAGCTTCAAGATAACATTTGTAATGGCTCCACTAAGCACCTGGCTGTAATTGATCACACAGTGTACTCTTGTATTATGCAGTCTTGCTGCTAGCAAGCCTTCCTCTCTGCATGTCACCAGGAACATTGGCAATGCTAAATTGACAATAAGCATACCCTGAAGAAATTATTTGCACACTGTGATATGAGTTGTCTTTGTGCCCAGTAATAAAGCAGTCTAAAGAAATTTAATATGGCATACAAGATGGTGATCACACCCATGTAATGCTTTCTATCCCAGTAGGAAGCCAAACCCAAGAAAAATCCTGCTCATCATTTGCACCAATATTCTTTGACCAATAAAGTCAGTACTTAAAAACTTCTGTACTATTTCGTACAGAAAGCAAGGAAGAAGAGATCTTGGCTCTTCCTGATTTTGAAAGGCTGATTCACATGCTCACCTCCAGTCCAGAAAGGAGAATGACCTAACCTTTGCGTATCTCTGGTTGGTTCTCAGTTCAGCACCATACATGTATGCACACAACTCCATGTTGCCTGCGTGCTTGAGGCCCAAGTCTCTTTCTGGGCATGCTGGGCCCGTGCACAGCAACTCCAGCACTGGTGACATACCGCCTCCCTGTCCACTGTTTACTCTGTAGTGAGTGGGCTGCCTCCATTGTTTCAGTAGAGGAGACAGATCTCTCCCTTCCCTCTCACAGCCTATCTTAATTTTACTTTGAACATGGAATCTTTTTTCACTGCTTTCCACAATGTTGCACTCTCATTACCTAAATGTATAATAAACTGATCCACTTCTGCTTCCGATTGGTCTTTCTGCCAGTACTACTCTTACATCTCTGTAATGTCCATACATTGGCCATCCCGGTCTTGATTTGTCACAGACAACATAGTCTGCACTGTCTGTGCTTATTGTTCTCATGAACAGCATGTTTGACCTTTGCTTAGGCTAATGCAGTTGCATTGAATTCACACATGTATGGAGTCAGTCTGGTGACTTAGTGGCTGGCAGTGTCACTCCAGTAACTTGTCAACCCTTACATTTTCTCTTTTGCTCATTTCGCTTCTCCCAGATCATTGAGATTGGATATCCATTTAATGCTGTCTCACACTATGTATCTTGAAGAAAGCAGTCTTCTGGGATGTGGCACCATGTGGATGTGGTGTTAACCGACGTTTTGGAGGAACATATCGCCTCCATCTTCGGGGTAGAAGGAAAAATAAGAAAATCCGCAAGCAAAGAGACACGGAGAACAGGTGCAAGCAGTCTGCTTGCGATACGTTCCTCCGAAACATCGGTTAACACCACATCTACACAGTGCCACATCCCAGAAGACTGTTTTATTCATAGTCACCGCCGTGAAAACCTCAGATCTCACACACTATGTATCTTCTCTGTAGACAAGCAGTAATTTATTTCTTCACCTAATATTTTGACAGGTTTGTTGTCTTCTGTCCAGTGGTGTGGAGAGAAGATGAAGGCAGCAAATTTATAATTACTTGTTCCATAATTCATCCCTTCAAGTTTGCGGAATTCATTTGCCTTTGATAATTACATTTTATCACACCTCCTTTGTACATTAAAAGATGTGTATAAGGAATGTGATATTCTGATGTAAGAAATTTTGTGTTTGCCAAAATAAAATCTCTCTCAACCCTCCACCCACAGTTACGTCATGTGGGCAAGGAATTTCAAATGCGATTGAACAATATTAGTGTGCTCATTCTGTAAAAGCTGTTTTATCTGAACCAAACCCATGTCTTTCAACAGTTTTCTTGAAGATATCACACTCAACGTCCAATTGATTTTTTCATTCAAAACCAATGTTAGTTTCCATAGTGTTGGTACAGGTCTTTTCACAGGATGGAATTCTTGTATTTTGTCCCCAAATATTCCTGTGGAAATCATTAGCTTCGGATATTCCCATTGTTTTAAGGGTGCAAAGAATACATTTATTTAATTCAAAAAATGTTTCATTATTTACAGAATTAGTCTGCATTAAGGATGCAGTTTACTCTGCATTTATTTGATTTATTGAGCACTTGTATAAACTGCTCGGAGCTACTATTTACAGATCACTGACACACAGACCAGTGTCTTCAGTCTGTTACAGTTCCTACTAGCTGTTTCCTGGTAGTGGCTTCTATGGGGTTAATTCTTCAGCTTTCCACTCAGGTCCTGTTGTCACAGCTGTTCTGTTGCAGAACTCTTGTCAACTGACAACCCAACTATGTCCCAGGCTGATGTCCATTTCACACTGACCTAGTCTTCTCTTCACAGACCGTCTTGTCAGCTGTCAACTGAACTCTTTCACTCACCAACCAGCTACTTAACGTCACTTCACTCAGCTGAATTGCTGACAACTCTGACTGCACCTCGGCTGGTGTCCTTGTTATATAACCCTGGTGCAGGCCCAGCAAAAAACATTGCCTCCAACAGTCGTTCTGTTATTGTCATGGTTGGTTTCTTAGCAACAGACTGGATACCATTTCCACAATAACGTGTTTACAAAGTGTTACTTAGAAATGGGTGCTCCTCTCTCCGTTGCATAGTAATGGCTGTACTCTACCACTTGAGGTCTCTGCCCAACAAAGGGTCTATACACCACAGTAATTTATGTTCTGCCAAGTTATTATGAAAACTCTTAATGGTAAAGTCCCTGTGATTAATTAAGCACTACACCAGGAAGACAGAGGAGTGGATATTAGATCTGCATATGATATTGACCTTCACATTAGTTGGATGCGAGTGGTCAGTTTCATTCCTCAGCCGTTTTATTCCCAGAAGAAGAAGTCCCCAATATCCATTGGATAGGAGGCAGGGCGGTCACCAGAACTGGTCTGGACAATGTGGAGAGGAGAAAAGTTGTGCCCTCACCGGCACTTGAACTGTGACCCCTTGGCTGTCCAGCCCATGGCCAGTCACTCTACTGACTGCTATCCTGGTCACCCAATTATGAAAACCATGAAAATTGTTTATGCTTAAAAAGTCAGTATTGCAGTGTCTGAGCCTGAACTGAGCCCTAAATGTGGCAGCGTGTGCTGCAAAGAAGTCAGGGTAAAGTATGATAACTTTCTTTACTTTTATATGTGTTTACCAATCCAGGTCATGAATTTTTATTGTACTTTGAATCTGCATTACTGAAGCCTCACTAATGCTTGTGTATATGGTTTTTGCAGTTGCCTTTTGAATTGGTGATCTTGAAGTAATTTGTTTCAAGATTTCTCTTGACAGCTTGCAAGACATTGAGCATTTCTTGTACATAAGTGTGATGAAATCATATCTTTGTGTAAGTAGAGGGAACCGCCCCTAAAAAGTTTTTGAAATTATTGAACAAATTGAGATGGAGGATAACTTGGTAAAAGAGAATTCCCTAAAAGGCGATTTCATTTGCATGAGGAAATTCTCATTTAAATTTAAGTTCAGTTCACTAATGTATCATACAGAATCAAGATGCTTTAATTATACCTTAAATTGGATCTTTTTCAAGCAGTTTATTGCATATTTTAGTATACAGTAATGGCTTTATGGGATATAGAATTGGGATCTTTTTCAAGCAGTTTATTGCATATTTTAATATACAGTAATGGCTTTATGGGATATAGAATTGCCCTGTATGTTCAGGTCTCTGATCTGAAGTATGAGAATAAGTCTAAGGCATGCCAGGATGCCCTTATGGTGTCCTCAAGAAATAAAAGTGGTTGCTAGAAGCAGTTACAGACTGAACTGTAAGATGGCTTCCGCTGCGATTGTGGTTTGCGGAAAATGATTTTCCATTGTTGATAACTTGCATATGAAGCTAAATTATGATTTAATGTATGAGATTGGATGAGTAGAGGTGTTTTCTGTGGGAATGTAGCTGTCGATGGGAGTTCTTTATTTTGAAGGTTCTCTCTGTTGCATTTGAGAAAAAACGAATGCAGCTGTGGATTAAGAAAAGGGATGATGCCCTATGCTGTGCAAGTTGATTGTATGATAATAAGGTGGAAACAGTCTCTGTTTTAAAGCTTCACCATTATTGTAGTGACAGGAAAGTAGGCATTTAGTTCCTTCCAGAACTTCAGATTGTTCATCATTTTATGAAGTTTAATATAAGAACATGCTGTATTCATTTAAGCCAAGACTGTTTAAACATGGATATAAAAATCATGAAGTGCGTAATACTTTGCATAATTTGGTCATGTATGTGAAGTATGTGTATTCAGCATAAGAATTGGAGTCAGTGTTTTGAAGTTCAAAAGTGTATCTGTATTTGAGGTCCAGATGATTCTGTAACAGTTTGTGAGGTTGTGATTGAAAGAAATGTCTCTCTGGTTAGTGGCGAATTGGATAACGGTCTTGTATATCTTACCATTTGAATTAAAAGGAAGGGTTAGATATTTTTTTATGAAGTTTGTTTTTATAGCCAACATTTGTACTAGATAAAGCACTGCATAGTGCATATCATTAGCTTTCCACAAGTTAGTGATGTTGAATATTTTCCATGACATTTCCTGTAACAATTTGACATTGAAATGTTATTCAATTTTATAAATTCCTGCATATGCTTGTGTGGGGATTTAATGATATTTTTATCATTCTGTTCTCTCCCAACGCAGTTTCAGACATTTCTCTTGCATTTCTGTCCTTAACATCATCTTTATTTATACCAACATTTTCCTTCTTCCTGCGATTTTGAACATATTCATTGTTACATCTGCTGTGTCCGAGCGAAGTGACTCACAGTATACAGTGAAAGAACCTACTGGAATGAAGAGCTTATATGATGTAATGGATGGATATACCTCATTGCCTAAAATTGTGAGATGACTCATGTTTCAGGCCATCTAGTCACGATATGTGGAGTCCAAATATAGTGGATTTCTGTTAATTGGGCAGCCATTTATTTTGGGCAATTCATGGATAACAAACAAATTGAGAGTATAGCCAGAATTTGCTTTGCTTGGGACACCATGTCATTTAGCTGGTCCAGCAGATGCCACATGGCATACTTGTGATTGTGTTATTAGTGAGTCACTGACACATTTCATGTACGTGAACACCTAGTTACATTTGCTCTCAGTCTTGTAGTGACTGTGTTTTTGGGTCTGCTGTGACGTGTTCAGTGACTTCATTTAAAATTTTAGGTCCCTATAGAAATGCCTTGGAGAAATGTAACGCTCGCAGACAAAATTGCTTTACTTGAAAAAATTAAAAACCAGCCACCTCATACCAGTCATCACCAAATGGCAGAGATAACTGGAGTGTCAAAATCTGCAGTTGTGCACATTATACAGAGGTAATAGAAACTCTGAGATGAATGGACATTACACCACGGACTACAGGAAACTTCCCAGAACCGGAAGTGTGAAGGCAAGGATCCAGATGTTGACGAGGCCCTCAGTGAGTTAATTCACTATCATAACTGGGCAAGGTGCACGTGTCAGTGGCCCAGTGTTAAATAACATGTCAGAGAAGCTAGCTAAAGTCTGGGTCATAGTGATTTTGAAACAATAGGTAGTTGGAGTGGAGTTGTCAGTGGAGATGGAGGTTGGGACAGTACTGATGCTGGAGGTGCTGAGCAATGGCAGTCCACAAAACTGCCAAACTTACTTTAGAAATTTTGTGCTGATGATATCAACACTCTTATTTTTACACTTACACGTACACTTATTCACAGCTTCAGTATCACAATTACTGCTTCTGCTATAGTCGAAGCCAAACTGAAGACTTACTACTACTACTGACTGATCTCTTCGAAGGTCAAACACAAGCTGAACTTGTCTTTTGTTGAAGCTGGAGTTTTATAACCTTGTCTTGGATGTTATGCAGCGAACCCTCTGTTGTTTTTTCATCTCTGGGAAAACATGTTTGTTTGCACTGTTCCTATGCAACGACCCACTGTTATTGCGTTTCCATGGAAGTATCCCTTCTGGACGCAACACTGTAATACGTTATAACGGTTCATGAAAATCACCGTACATATCTGATGATGGCTGTTTGGCCAAAACATGTCATTGAATTTATATGACAGCATGGTGGTGAATCAGTCAATTACCTGTGAAGCTGCATTGAAGACTGTTGTGTGTGTATGTATATCAAGTAATTAACTAATGCAGAAGTTGCTTAAATACAATATTGTCATGTGTACAGAGTGACTCTAGATGGGGTTTGGATTGATGATTGAATTTATTGAACACACACAGATTGTAACTACAAGGATCTGCTTAATGAGAGCCATCAGGTATTCATTAAAGTTATTGATTACTGGTTTGGGCACCGGTTACCTGTCAGTTTGTAGTAATCTCTTAAACTTGTATGATTCATTAGTACTGAATGCTTGAGACACTTCAGATTCCATGTGGCTTAATATTTCCAGTTACTAATTACACACTTGAAGGTGAACTCACTGTGGCTTCATTATCATCTGTTCCAAAGCATTAACTTTTGTGCTGCATTTCTTATGTAAAAGGTGTTGTGACCACATCACATGAAGCAGTGTTTTTTTTCTGCAATATGCAGCTGCATGTCCACCAGATTTTGCAATATCTTAATTTCTTGAAGAGAGCAGTCTTCTGGGATTTGGCACCGTGTATATGTGGTGTTAACCGACGTTTCGGAGGAACGTATCGCCCCCATCTTCAGGGTTGAAGAAGTATAAGTAAATCTGCAAGCGACAACACCGTGAGACACGGTCAAGCAGTCTGCTTCTTCAACCCTGAAGATGGGGGCGATACGTTCCTCCGAAACGTCGGTTAACACCACATATACACGGTGCCAAATCCCAGAAGACTGCTCTCTTCATAGTCACCGCCGTGAAAGCCTCAAATCTTACATCTTAATTTCTTCTTTTCCTCAACATGGTGTTAAATTGTATCATAAACTAATCCTTTGCTCTCTCAGACACAGATGATTAGGAAAATACATACTGATAATTCTGAACCGAGTAAATTGACATGTAATAGATTTCAAGGTATTTATACTAAATTCTTGTAACATAATCTGGTTATAAGTGGATCAACAATGTTAAGGCATACAAACTGTTGTTAGTGTTCCTGTATTCCATAACGCTATATAACATCCAGCCTGGCCAGTTGCTCTTCAATATGAAAGCAATTTCTGATCACGAAACTGTAGAGTATCATGGATTTAGTGTCTCTGTTATCTCTCAGCTAATAAGTTTTGCACTGCAAGGTGTGCGCGTGCGTGTGATGCATGAGAACAAGCACTGTGTTTTCTCACTCAGGTGTGACTCTGAGAGTGACAGGTGGATCTCAGCGGCAGGGATATTCAGTCCAACTTGTGCAGCATCAGGGTGGTGTTAAGGGTAAGGAACTGGCTATTGGAAGTATTGTAGTGCATGTGTGTTTCACGTGCTTGCTCCCCTTTCTGTGGATAAATAATTCGAGTGATTTCAAGAGGAACAGAATGTAATTACATTTTAAATTAAATTTTGTCTATACTGATTGTACATTAATTTTTATAATGTTTAGACATACTGCTTTGTTTATGAAATATGTTTGCTACACATGTCAGTTGAGGTTCAGCTCCTGTTGAATTTAGAAATATTATTTTGTACAGCCACATACGAATGAAAGTTGTTATGAAAGGTGTATTAAGTGTACTGAGATACATTCAGTTTTGCAGAATTCACAGTAATTGGATTTGCCTTTGTAATTGTCATCTTGAAAGAGTGATAAGGATATCAACATGATTTGTGTGACAGTTTTGTTTCAGAAAGTACCATGTAAATCGAGAACACATACATTAAAGTCTCTGTCCATAAACTCGGTGTTAAAGAGAGGTGTTACATTCATTATTTAAAAACTGAGTAAAATTGTATATAACTTAAAATTGGCATTTAATGTATAGTGTCTAATTAAATAATGAACTTCCGTTAAAATGTATTTATTTGTTAAAATATATTTGCCAAAATGCGTGGGAAGATTACATAATGCACAAAATAAAATTTAGGGTATTGGAGCTTTATGGAGGTTAATAGTGTTATTGACAGTTTCCCTCAGAAGTACTTTCTGAGGTTGTAGGAGATTGAATCCATGCGATATAGCAGTCTTATCTTTTCCTCGAAGAAGTAATTGTTTGGTAGAAGGCTGTTATGGACCGTGGTTATACATATACAAGGAGATGCCACATAAAGAAGGAATTTCCTTGCCAATGAAACAAGATCTATACAGAAACCTACAAAGTGAAGGTAGTATTTGAGGTGGGTGTAGTGCCAAATCCCAGAAGTCTGCTTTCTTCATAGTCACCGCCGTGAAAACCTCAAATCTTAAAATAGGAATGATGTATAAAGTTTCCGCTTAGTTACATGAGTCAACTTGAGACATCCATGAAATTGCCTTTGCTTCAAAAGTTAAAGAAATAGAATGTCCCTCATAGCTCTTGATTCTTTTCACGGATAGTTACTGGTGTGGCTCTCTCTATGTAGCATATTTAAACTGTAGATGGAAATTGAAGGAGCTTCTTGTAGCATCTTAAACTTATGCTCTGCTATGGCGAAAATAAAATCTATTCCTGCGTGCAAGATAAGGGTAAACTTTTCCTGATTAGTAACGTATTAAATCTTATGTTGCTGGACTACTGGCTTGGAATTATTGAACTTAAAAATCATGCATCTTCCTGTTTAATGACTATGCATGATTTTTTAAGAAAACAGAATTATCTTGGTAGTTCCATGTGCATAGTGTAAGGTACTGTGGTAGTTAGCAAAAATCACTCTTATTTTCTTTGAACTACAGAGGAGTGCATCATGATGATTATTTTGAAGTAAGGAGTTAACCAGGCAGTGATACAGATAGCTTTATGCATTATAAATCTTATATGGTTCTCTAACAGCAAAATAGTCTTGGATATAGATCCCATTATGCACTCTATAGCCACAATCACTGGGTGACAGGAAGGTGAGTTCTGTTTTGGAGCTGAAACACATAATTATGGTTTTTGGAAAAATAACATCCACATTTTGAATAGCTTGCCCATATTTACAGAGAGTATTGTTCCAGTAGTACTGGATTTGTACTTTTTGAAATCAGGGCTCAAATAGACAGTATTAGGCACATTGTTCTGACAGTGGAAAATGTTACACGTAGATGCCCCATTTAAATTAGTACCATTAAGTTCTGTGTGTTTTTAAAAATACCGAATGGTGTGAAATTAGAATTGTAGTTGTTTAGATTGTGAGTTGCCATGGTATTTTATTTTGTGAGTTTCTGGTGATGTTAGCTCATGAGTAAGTGATCTTGTGACCTGGGCTAAAGAACCCATGAGAGACAAGATAATTGTACTGCTTATCCCTTTTTGGGGTAAAAATTTTCATAAAGCATTGTTTTTTTTAAAGGCAGTTTTATGGCAGTAACCTTTTTCAAAAGGAAGAAGGAGCAAGGAGCAAAAAAGATGGACAAAATTTTCTGGCAAGTGGATTTGTGCTAGCATTGGCAACTGTTATGTTTCTGACATATTAGAAATTTAGTGTGCTGCTGCACATAGCTATAGCAGTTATTTGTAAATTCTCAAAATCTGAGACTGAAAAGGCAACACACACACACACACACTTCCCTGTAACAGACTAGACAGTAATCTGGAGGCAGTCTTTAAATGTAATGCCACGTTTGTGCCGTCCTGTGTGTGTGTGAGTTGACTTTAAAACTGAGAGTTATGGAACTGTAAATTCAGACCAGTCTCTTTGAAGCCAGATATGGCCTGGCTGTAGAGACTCCAAGCAGTGGGCCAAATTCAGAAGCATGATAATCTGATATGCCAGTCAGCATATGGTTCAGTACAGTGTCTTTGAGAATACTGTGACATTTAGTTATCCTTTCCCTTCTGAATCTTGACCTTTGTGGTGAAATACAGCTGCCAGTCATAGTATGACTTTTACTGAGACCCTTAGTTGTTCCTTACAGTGGTATGAGATGTTTTTGTCCCTGATAATTTTGTGCACTACGACCTCGTGCCACTTCAGTTTTTATCCAGGAGCATTGTTCTTATTTCGTAAACATGTTGTTAGGGTGCTTGAACTGGGTTCCTGCACTTCAAGACAGTGCACAGTGCAACTCAATGAAACACAACCAGAGCCACTCACTGAACTACTTCAACTGAACTGCTATCAGCTACAGATGGCCCTAGTGCCACCTGAAGCACATCTTTCATGTTACAGCAATGTTGCCACTACTTTTTATCCAACCCTTGTATTATATTCAATATGCAAGAATGTGTGCATCATAGGGCACTGCCCATTGAAGAACATTCCAGCTCCAAAAAATAGGAGCTCTTTAGATGGGCTCCAAAGCACAGAGTGAAAATTTTCCTAAGAGTGGTTGTAATGATTTTTGTTAAATTTCAGTAATTTATGGAGCCTATATCTATAAATAAAACTGCGTAGGTTGTAACTTCAGAAAAAAGATGGTATTTGGACAAAGGTTTCAAAATTAGTGTATGCGCACAAGGGGTCCCAATTGTGAAATGTTTAATTTGTTGAAACCTGGTTTACAGGTGAGCCAGGTTTCAGTGTTGTATGGTATTCAGTAACCAACATGGTCTACCAAGCAACAATCAGCTTCATTCATAATCTGATATGATTGAGGTAAATCGTATGAGCAGTTGTGTTCGTCTTCACTTTGATTCCAGGAATAATTGCAGTTTTATTTGGTGGATTGGGAAGTTCATGTCAACACAAAGCGTTGATTTAGTTGCAAAGTAATTTGAATCTCGAGGGATGAAGTTGGGCCCTGAACTCAATTGTTCATGGCTGTGCATTTTTTTTTTGCACAGTTCTGGGAGGTTTATTTTCAGTCTGAAGTGTGTTATTCTGCAGCAGTTGTACCCCACATCTGCCTACCATAATCACCTCCTGTTTGCTGCATTATTGATACAAAACACTTTTTAACAAAGCAGATGCTACTTACTCCTTAACCATTTTTCTTCGTTCAAAAGAAACTTTATTCAGACTTCCATATTATTTTTAATTTTACAGTCCTTGGAAGAAGAAATATCTTTGCTGTTTACTGTTTTTTTTATCATACACAGCATTCAGATGTTCATTGTACCACGGATTAAATTTCATAATAGTACATCATAAAATGGTATAAACTGTTGGGTCCAGCAATGACGTTAGTATGACATGGCTTATTCTGGCAGGACACTGAACGCTATACTAGTATTACTTCCAATTTAAAAAATTCATGTCATAAAAACTTATCTTGCCAGAGACATGAATGTTCCACTTTTTCACATCCCAGAACTTCTTGTTATATTTTGTTTCATTAGAAGTCTGCCATGTAGCACTGCAAAACTGCACTGTCTTGCAGATGGCTCAGTAGTTCTTGCATTTCAGTCAGCTAATATTTAATCTGTTATACCTTACTTGATGCTTGTGTGACTGTCTCATACCTGTCAGAAATCAACACACACATTGTGGCCCTAGACTAAACACCACATGGTGTGGATGTCTCCTGCAGAAAAGGTTTGGTATTCGAGTTGATTTCCAAGCACATCCCAGTCAAGGTGGATAAACCAAGAGCAAGTTAGAGTTTGCAATCAGATCCTATACTGAGTGTAAGTAAAGTGAAAATTATGCGATCTAAATTTAACACAGATGCAGAAGTGATGGAAATTTTAAACAGTTCAGATTTTATTGCGTTCAAGATTGAAGATCAAAATTGATGTGATGACACATTTAGAAATCACTCATCTGGAAGAGACATATCAGTTGAGCAAGAAATTGTTTTAGAACTATTGCCACAAAGAGGCCAAAATGTTACTAACCCCATAAAGAAACCTACATTTTCTGGGCAGCCAGGATCGAACCCAAGTTTAGAAATAACAGGAAAGTTCCTGTAATGGTTTTTTCAATATATTTTCTGACAGTGGGATATTTTCAGAAATTCAATCAGAAACCAACAGATGTGCTAAGCAACAAATAAAGAAAGAAACAGTAAGGTTCTTGGAAACCAAAATCTGTATATTCTTAGTGGATAGAAGTAAGCCTACATGAAAGAAGAATATTTTTTAGATTAGTTGTTCGCATGTGTTCTGTGAAGAAACCATCACTGTGTTACTGCTGGATGATGGGACTAGTTTTATGCATAAACTGTGCATCGTGAATTGGGATGTCATGATGTTGCTGTCTGGTAATCCTTTCAATTTTACCTCCCAGCCGCACTAGGCCCTGGGGTTTACTCAGCCTCTAACAGAAATGAGTACCAGGAATTAATTAAATAATTTTCCTGGGGAGTAAAGCACGGCCGGTGTGTAAGGCTGACAACCTTACTGCCATCTTTGAGCTGATTGGCTAGATAGTGTGGGACCCTCAACGTCTCACAACCCTATGGGCCCCCTCAGCCTGGTACAGGGATAGCTTTACTTTTTTACTTTATACACTTAGGGGAAGATCCTGTATTTCATGAACCATTTGTATATTTCAGGTACACATTTTCTTTCATGTTTGCATGAAAGGAGAATCTCGGGTATGGTATGGAAGGAAATATATCAGTTTGGAGTAACGAGTTGGTTTATGTGCAGTATAGAGGTGTTTGTAAGTGCATCGAATGGGTGATGGATATAAAATAGCATATCTCGCAAGCAGGCTGTGTGAGCTAATCAGAAACATGTGATGTGTATTGTACATTGACTGATTCTTTTTTCAAGTCCAGAACTTTGTGATAACTTCTGGAATGTGAAACGAGCATTAGGGACGTTTGTGTCAGATCACAAAGAAATTCCTGAAGTATTGCTTTAAGAGAAACTGACTGAAATAGGAAACTGAATACAGAGAGCCAAATTCCTAGCAATAAAATGGCTGTGAGATCTTTATTTGCTGAGCGCAGCCCGTGATGAGCAGGTGACTGACATGACGACGTTAAGTGGAGTTCATGAACAGATAACGAAATGCAGTCATGGATTACAGTATGTATAAAATTGGTCTTGATAAATCTGACAAAATGTTATCTTATTTTTGTTTTCACAAAATCGATGAAGTGGTCAAAGAACCTATTTGAACTTGCATTTGTGAATGGTCATATTTTGCACCAGAAGAAGTGCACTAAAGAAATCCATACTCTACAAGTTCATGGAAAAAGTGACAGAAGGGCTTAATGTCAAAGTGGGGAGAGAACTGGCAACAGCCACAGATACATTCTGTGGTGAGATGTGTGGCCAAATAGCATTTTGCCCACAGTGCAGCACGCACAAGAGAAGGAAAATGCCAGTGCACATGTAAGGTTTGTGCAGGCAGAGGGAAATACGCCACCATCTGTTTCTGGAAATGCAAAGTAGGCCCCTGCCTCAGGGACTGTCTTGAGATTTATCACACTATCATGATTTGTTGTATTCCATAGCAAATATTCTTACAATGCCTGGGTATGTGATAGTGTGAAATTGTAGACATTCAGTTGTTGAACAAGTGTATAAATACATTATATGTGTATGTATTATTAATGTGTACCAGGGAGATCTGTGAAAAAACATAAAAATTTGGTGCATCAAAACTATCGCAAAGAAACATTAGTACCAGTCTTTTATTCTGCACAGAGATGCAGATATGTGAGTGAAAATTTCATGTTTAGTTCATAAAAGCTAAGTCAAATTGGGGTTCCTATTTTTTTCTGACCCTGTTTTAAGTATGCTGGCTAGATTGGATGATTGAATTTATTGGCACTTTGGCTACAAGTTCTCTTAATCATTCTTGGTCATAACGCTATCACTACACACTTTCAGTTCACTGTTAGACATACGCTACGATTCTCTCTCTTGACTAGTTGTCTCCTGGCAATGCATCTCAACACAGAAACTAGCACTTGTTCAGTCACCGTGGAATCTTGAAACTCAACTAAAAGTTGCTGCAAGTGGACTCATGTAACGTAGCAGTGGCAGTGAAGGAAACACAGTTCTACTGTTGCATGATGCAGACCACACAGAAAACACAAGTCACGTGATTTCTACTCAGGTAGTTGATTGGCATGCTGATTGTTGCCTGACAGTGCTATAACATTTGTCCACTGAGAGACAGCAAAACTATGGAATTTGATCCCTCCCCATTGGTGTGATCAGAGTGGAACCATCCACAAAGTTGTACAGGGTAGAGGAACAGGAGAAAAGAGAGTGTCATGCCTTTACAGTAATTCACCCTTTTCAGTTTTTGTTGCTTGTAGGGACAATATCTACTTATTGCTGTTGTTAGCTTTTAGGTTCTCACAGTAACAGCTGTGGAGACTGCTTTCTTCTGGGATGTGACACTGTAGTTCAGTGGATATGTACCAATATACTGCACTGAAGATGAAGCTTCAGGTTAGGTTGCTGTCATGTTTTGGTAAATATCTACCAGTCTGCATGGTGTTACACCTCAGAAGACAGTAACATTACTTTTGTCATTATTCAACCTTTCTCACATGTTATATTGTTACCAGTGACAGTTCTCATGTATGTTCATTCCTTTAAAAGAAAGCCATGATGTTTGCATTATGAATAATAAGTACACCCATTGTGTGAAATTGTGAAAGGGATCATCCCTTAGCTCAATTTGCTAGAAGTGGGGCAGGTTCTGAATGCCTGTTAATAGAGTAAGCAAATTGTATATGTCCCTGAAATT
The DNA here is from genome assembly GCF_002891405.2 of Cryptotermes secundus. Taxonomy (NCBI): domain Eukaryota; kingdom Metazoa; phylum Arthropoda; class Insecta; order Blattodea; family Kalotermitidae; genus Cryptotermes; species Cryptotermes secundus. The sequence continues at coordinate 1,356,637 of NW_019724748.1, forward strand.
TAGGATTCATGTCATGCTGGCATGTATGTGAAACATTGTGATGTAACGCTCATTTTCTGAAATTTTTGTGTTTATTTGTATCATGAAAATGCATATATTTTATCACGTAATATTTCTGTGCTTTTTGTACTGCGTGAGTTTTGATCACTGGCTCTATTCTAGTGTGTAACCTAGTTAACTTCGAATTCTGCTCCATGCTGATCTGCATTGCCTGTTAGGTGCAACCAGCCAGCATACTATAATAAATCCCAATCCTGAAGTCGGTATTTACCACCTGCTTAACTAGGAGCTTGCGTTGCTGTTGTAGATTTTGCAAGAAATAAGTAACATTTTATGATAATGTTAATGTTAGGAATGTAATCAGGATAATCTTGTTATATATCTTTGAAGTTGGCTGTTTACTGAGAGGCATGCAGGTTGTTGAAATTTGGTGGCTTTGAACACCAAACAATTCAAATGACAGCCCCCCCCAAAGAAGAAAAATTGTTAACGGTTAATGATTGGCATTGACGACCTCCTTGGATGCCCAAAATCTATGACCACGTAGCTTTGCTTTCAATCTGTGAAAGAGAAAGAAATCGCATGGAGTACGGAGGGTGTGGCAAAACTGTGACCTGTTGCCTTGCCAGTTCCTCTTGGACAAGAACAGACCGATGTGCAAGGGTGTTGTTGTGTAACAACAGCCAATTCTTCCTACGCCAATGCTCAGGAGGCTTAAAACGAATTTAATCGCGTAGACGGATAACGATCTCCTTGTACCTGACCTTGTTTACAGTTGCTCCGTGTGGGATAAATTCCATGTGAACAATTCCCAAGTCGAAAAATAGTTTAAGCATCACCTTGCCATTTGACCTGTCCTATCACGGTTTCTTCTTTCTTGATGATGATCAGTTGCAGATTGTAAAGAAAACACCATGTTTTGTCTCATGTAATGATCTGGTTCAGAAATGTCCCATCAATGTCAGCACTACTGATATGATCACCACAAATGGTCATGCGATCATCATGTTGGTCTTGCGTCAGGACATGTGGAACACAGTGCTTGGTAACACGACATATTCAGGCCATCAGTGAGAATTTTGTGGCATATACCATGGCTTATCCCTACTGCTGCTGCGGCATCATCTATCAATTGGGAGCGGTTGGCACATACCAACGTTGCAACTTCTTCGATTTGTGTTCAGTTCTGACTGCTTTTGGCTGACTTCGCTCATCGTCCTCCAAACTCTCTCTCCCCTGGGGGAGCTCCATAGCTCAAGCGGTTAGTTGCTGGCTTCCCACTACGGTGGCCTGGGTCTGATCCTGCGTCTGGTCAAGTGTGATTTGTGGTGGACAAAGTAGCGCTGGGGTGGGTTTTCTCCAAGTACTTCAGTTCCCCTGCCAGTCTTCATTCCACCAAATTCTCCATCATCATAATCACCTGGAGCAGGTACAGGAGGTCAGTCAGTGGCTGTCGTGCCAAGTGGACCCAGCTGGACCCCACACCCCGCCCCACTAAGTGAATTTTAAAAGACATGGTGCCACTTAAACATGGCACTGCAGCCCAGAGCTTCTTCATCATACACCTGCTTCATCATGTTAAATGTTTCGCTAGGGGATTTGCCTAGTTTTTGGCAGAACTTGATGTTTGCCCGTTGTTCAAACTGCAACATTTTCGATTTCCACCACTCGCATTTAACTGCAGTTCACAATAGAGGCCATAGTTCTGCTTACACTGTTTGCTCATAACTGCCTCTTGCTGTGACAAGAGATGAACTGACAGGGCATCATATCATGCCTCAACCTATCCACTCTAGTGTACTACGACGACGCTTTGCGGCCAGTCCACAAACTTATTAACTATGGTAGTATTAATGGTAATACAGTCTGTCTCAGTTACATTTTAGTTTTTATGAGCTTTGTAATAGTGATTTCCATTGTAGTGAACTGTATAGAGAGAACTGAAAAGAATGTTTTTTAATGTTCCAAGAGGCATAGTGTCTTGTGTATCACTGTTGAAAGGGTAATTTTTTGTGTGTACACAATTTGAATGTATATAAGGGAGTTTGTGTCCATCTGCATGTAGTAACCCTGTTAACTACTGAACAGTTTAAGTGTAATTTGGTATTTGAGGGTACGCTACAGCAGTTGCCGAGGAAGTTTAATGTCATATCTCATTTAAATATTATTGCTACTTTAGATGAAGTTCATCTTGGTGTTTTTCTAATTTTTCTTAAAGGGTTCATAATACAAAAAACTACACACAAACTGATTTCTGGCTGTATAATATGAATAGATCTGCAATAATGGATGGTATCAGAATGGATTAGTTGGATTTATTGTTTTTGTTTGTGTTGTTGAAGTTGCTTTTTTACAGGGGACAGACAAAAATATGGAAACACCTTGTGAAATGCATGCCTGAATTGAAGTGTTTATTTTAGGGACGTTTGTAGGTCATGCTGTCGTATCTGCCCAACACCACTACCTGTACAACCTCTGCAATACATTGCAAGCTTCATTTGTTGTCGAGACAAGTGTTCTGTGCAATTTTTTGTGTGTCATGTCAGAGCTAACAGAACTCTAAAGCAGGCAAATTGTTGGGGCCCATATGGTGGGTACTTCTGTAACCAAGGTAGCCGAGGTTTTTGGTGTTTCGCGAGGCACAGTATCCAAGAAAAAACGCATCCAATAAACACCAGCGTGGATGGAAATGTGTGTTGAGTGATTGAGACAGACGAACATTGTGTAGGATTGTGACGAAAAATAAGTAGACTACAGCTGCAAAAGTGACTGCTGAAATGAATGTCACGCTCACAAACCCTGTCAGCACCAAAACAGTACGAAGGGAACTCCACAAGCAGGGAATTCCTGGACGAGCGGCAATTCCAAAGCCACTCATCAGTGATCAAAATGCCACTAAGAGGACAGTGTGGTGCCGAAGTCATAAAACCTGGACTGTTGAGCAATGGAAGACAGTCATTCAGTCGGATGAGTCCACCTTCACACTGTTTCCAACTTCTCGCCAAGTTTACGTCTGGAGAACGCCATCCCAAGCTTACGATCCAGATTGTTTGCTGCCAAGAGTGAAATATGGCGGGGGTTCGATCATGGTATGGGCAGCCATATCGTGGTATTTTGTCGGACCCATCATTACCCTGCAAGGTCACGTCACTGCCAACGACTACGAGTATGTGACCATTTTGGGCGACCAAGTCCATCCCATGGTGCAAACTTTGTTCCCTAATGGTGATACCATTTACCACGCCAACAATGCCTGTGTTCACATAGCTCACATTGTCCAGGACTGGTTTTCTGAGAACGAAGATGAAGTGTCACATCTGCCATGGCCCCCACAATTGCCAGATATCAATATTATTGAGCCTTCGTGGTCTGTTTTGGAGAGCAATCTGCGTGCGCGCTATCCACCTCCATCATCGATAACAGAACTTACCATGTTTTTCAGGAAGAATGGTACAAGATTCCCTTGCAAGTCATACAGGAACTTTATTTATCCATTCCAAGGAGACTGCAAGCAGTTCTGCAAGCCAGAGATTGTCCTACACCATATTAGTCACGGTAATGTGTTTTTTGTTGGGTGTTTCCATATTTTCGTCCATCCCCTGTATATTAAGTAGGCATATCCTGGTCTCATTTTTAGAGGAAATAAAACAAACTCGGTCTCAATTTCTCTCATTTTTCAGCCCCAAAGACAAGTTATTGGGAGAGGGGGACTATACTTGCTTTGTTCACCAGGGTCCATGTCATAAGGTATCATACGAGGGATATCCAGTACAGTAAAAATGCAAGTTTTTTTTTTAAAAGAAATGGCAGGGCTGCTGTGTAAGATAGGAACTGTTTGACAAGGCTGAGTTCACCGGCCACAGTCATGGGAACGGTGTGCTTGCAGTTTGTGTTTAAAATGGTTGTGTTGATTCCAAATCCCACCAAATGTGAGATTCGTGCAGTAATGCAATTTCTTCATTCAAAAGGGGAAACTGCTGCTTGAAATTCATTGCCAACTTCTTTCTGTTTATGGCGAAGATATTATGAACAGGCAGAATGTGGCAAAATGGTGTAGTGAATTTGATGCCGGAAGAAATGATGTTCATGATGAAATAAGGGGTGGTAGGCCATCCGTTGTCACTGATGAAATTGTCCAAAAATTGATGAAAACATTCGTGCTGACAGACGCTTAACCATCAGTGAACTTCATTAACAATGCCCAGAAGTGTTAAGAATTGTTCTCCATGTCTAAGAGAGCAGGCAGGAGATTTCTGTGACACTGGAATAAAAAACTCATTCCCAGGCTCACAAAGTGCATTGTGATTTATGGTGATTGTAGAAAAGTAAATAAAGGTGTGTTGTAAAAGTGCTACAAGTGAATCCCTCTAAGAAAATGCTTTGCAATTATTTTCTGTACTTTGTATCTTTACTATCCAGATATAATTCTTATTTGCTCAAATGCACCCCCGCTTCCCCCACCCCCCAAGAGTTATTACACTCTGGGTCATTATGAATTTGATGATATACATGGTTGTAATCTGTTTTAATCTTTCTGTGTGTTCATGCCAAGGTGTGCATTGGATCATACTGTGAGAGGAGAAAGCAGAGTGACAAATATGTTTCAAGGTCAGAAGCAATGAGCTGCCAAAAAGTTGCTGGAAACATCGCAAAAGTATGGAATCTGCAGTGGTAATGCACTGCTTTATTTCACAAGTTCCTGTGCAGGTGTTTCTCATCATAAAAATGGTAGATTATGTCAAGAGAACAAGTACCACCGTAAACATGCACAACAAACAGCTGTGAAGCAGCAAGACAGGTGTGTCTACCAAGGCTAAAATACCCAATGGTGAAAACAACATAAACAGAATCTTCTGCCAGCTACATGAATGTGTTCATTTATATGGACTCGAATGCAGAATTTAATGTCAGTTTCACGTAATACCTTTAAACTCAACAAGTGCAGAAGTTTAAATCAAGCACAGGATGGTGCATGCAAATCATGTGGAGGAACAGATTTCCTTTACTTCGCAAGAATTTATCATCATGCTCTGAAGCAAAAGGAGTGAAACTCCGATGCATATTGGTATGCCATCCTAATTATCCCATTGATGATATGATTCCAAAGTGTGTTATAGAGCCATGAAGCAGTAAGAAGCATCGAGTGGCTGTATTGTTGACAGGGTTGACAGACAACATGAAACTGCCAGTGTATATGATACTGAGTGTGTGGTATTTGTCTGAGATGAACCTGCCTGTGGGGCTAATGATTAGACATTAAACTATGAGATGGATGATGGGGGACTGTTTACAAGTTGCTTGGAATAGGAGACAGAACGTTGCTGAGAGAATAAGGATTGCTTGTCCTGGTTACATTCAAAGGTTTAAGTTTGGATGTCAGAGCTGTGATTCGTGCAAGACCTTGTGGAAGGATGACCTCATAACTACATGTTCTAATGAATAAGCCTTTTAAGGATCAGTTGGAACAATTATATTCAGTTTGATTTAGCAGGGAACTACATTCTGACACCCAGGACAATAAAGAAGGCCAGTGTAGAATTGCACTGCTAGCTGATTAGGACCTCTGTCCAGAGTGATAGTGAAAGGAATCAGGAAGTGCCATATGTCTAATGTAATGGATGGAAATAAGGATGAGGAATAAATTTGGAACGTAGCTTTGAATATGAAAGAGTGAACAGTGAATGCAAGACAGAAGATGGGAATTTTGAAGGCACCAAAGATGAGACTGACAGTAGGAATGGTTAATAAAGTGAGATGGGTTAAAATAAATAAAGACTAGTGACTTATGGAAACTAACCCCATTAATGTTACATATAACATGTTTTATAATATTTCTTTTCCTTCGGATGTTTGTAGAAGGTGTATAAAGTGAATTCATAAAAGTACTTCTTTTCTGCAGACATGTTTTCTAGTGCAATATTCAGAATAACTCAATTTTTAGTAAATTGGCTGTACACTTCAGTTCATTGTGAAAAGTGGCTAGTGTTATGTAAATTATTATAGCAAAATAAAGTTTGTCTAGTAAAGAGAGTTCTCTTTCTCTCCCCATCTCACGCTTGAAAAGTCATTCTTACATATGCTTAATTTTAATCCTGGCTCAGGATAGAGACCAGTGGAGGGCTCTTGTGAACACGGTAATGAACCTTTGGGTTCCATAAAATGCTGGGAAGTTCTTGAGTAGCTGCAGAATTGGTGGCTCCTCCAGAAGGGCTCAGCTCCATGAGTGAGTAAGTAAGTAATTGTTTAGCCTTCACCAAAGAGGAAATAAAAACCTATGAACATCAGAAATACTCATTCAGTCATTCAGGTTTTAAATATTACACACACAGATGAGGGTAAAGTATAGCAAGTGAAAAATGAACAAACGAAAACATCAGGAAAGCGCTTTGTCTTTTTTTTTTCCTCCAGAAAACTCACATGCATGATTTGAATCAGAGAGGTCCCACGTTTAATTGTTCCACTGTAGGGTTTGTACAGGCAGTTAATGAACATTGATGTAGTTTTTTGGAAGATGATAACGCATTTAGAAAATTAAATGAAATGAATTAGGAGTACACTTTCTCCTTTTGCATATTACAAGATGACCTGTTTTAAGCAGTATTGCTTGTGGCCTTCATAAAATATTTTCTTTTTTATTTGCCATTTACAGTGCACTTTCTTTTGCTGTACAGCAGTATGGATTGTGTGTGCATTTGCCCAGCATGAACTCCAAATTAATGATATAATTTCATCAGGATTTGTCAAATCATTCGGGATTAAATTCCTGGTTGCCCGTTTCACCTTTTAAGAATAACAGTATATTGACAGTATCATAAAATACCTCCAGCACCTTTGCACAATTCTCGTGACATTTGACATGTTACATATCTTCAAATGAACTTGACACATAAGGAGGTGCCCTGTTTGAATCTCAGCTCAATTTGCAGGTATCCTGACTGAAATAGTTTGCTGTTTTCTTAATTGTGCCCAGGCAAATGACAGGATAGTGCATTGGAATCTCCTTCCACCACCTTATTCACTCACTGATCCTAATTATGATCATCACCTTCCCATTTCATTTGACAGTTAAAAACTGCAGAATCCTACAGAATTGTGGATGTGATGATGTGGACTGTTACAGCCCATCAGATGCAACAGCCTATTTGGTTTGATATTACAGTGTCTGACAGTAAAGTTTCAGGATAAGTGTGGAAAAATACACAGAAATGCAAATTTGTTTCATTTCTGTTCAACATAATATCTGCCAACTTGAATAAATTTGTTGCATCATTTAAAAAGTTTTTGAAAACTGCAAATGAAGAGGGTTTAATTAGGCCAAGATGTTTTTCTGAATGTGTTGAACATCCTGAAACCTATTTCCTTTGAGGGCAGTTTTCATCTTAAGAAAGAGAAAATTACCATAAATAAATTTGGGATTGTCTTGACAAGTCTGGATGAAGCCTTGGCATGATGTGAATCTCCATTGCTTCCACTTATCCTCGAGTTTGTGTGACAGAATTTGTGCAGACTCTCCACTTTCGTAAATCTTCATGGAGGATTGATGATTTGTATCCTTGTTCATGTCTAATGCTTCTGCCATCATTCTAAGAGTCCATCAGTGATCTGATGTCACCATTTCATGGAGATTTGCAATTGTATCTGCATTTAGAGAGGATGAAGGTGTCCTGCTTCTTGGATCATCCTGAAGATCCTCATGCCCATCTTTAGATCATTTAAAGGATTCAAATACCATTATAAATACCTGTGTACGAAAGAAACCATTGTCACCACAAGCCTATATTATCAGCTGGAAAGTTTTAGTAGCTGTTTTACCCATCTTGAAACAAAACTTAATGTTTGCTGTTTGTTCCATCGCCACAAACTGTCACAACAATCTGCTGTGCTATAAAGCAATAAGCATGACTGATCATGGACGACAAGAGAGAAGTTACTGACCTTATACAGGGAATGCAGTGGAAGAATCAGCTTAGACAGGTTGAAACATGTTTCTGCATGCTTTTAAATGCACATAATAAACTCAGTCCCGGAATTTATCAGACCGTATATATAAGTGCCATAAATTTAGTTGTTATTGGTACCTATTGATTGCCGAGGTCAGGAGTACTTGGATCTATACATATACTCCTCCCTAAGCTTTCATGGTGTAGTGCTTAATTAGCCATGCAAAAGGGAAACTTTACCTTATATGTTAAACCAGTTGTGCTTAATGAGAATAATTGCTTCTGGTAGTACTATTTTTAAGTTTCAGAGGGGATTTAAGGTGATGATGTTTTACATGTGTGTTTCAGCAATTCCAGTTGCTACTTTAGGCCCCACTCCACAGCAGCAGACACTGACAGGCGTGCAGGTGAAACAGTCGGATGGTGTACAGAGGTTTTCTGTACCAGCGGGATTTGCCCAACTGGTGCAGACTTCAACAGGACGCCACATTTTACTTACACCATCCACACAAGTGATTCAACCATTGTCACAGAATCCAGGAACAACTACAGGTGAATGAAATATATCTTTCACTGAGGAAAGTGTACTAGGAATGAAGATTACTTAACAAGGAAATCATATTTTATATTTTGTACATATCTCTTAAATATATGCAAGTGAAAGCAGGCTTATTTATCAGACTAGAATGTTCTGCTTATAGATGAGTTCTGCTCTAGTCATTGAATCTACAGAGAAAGGATGATCATCAGGAAACTGGTTACTATTTTTGTCTTCTGTCAGAACAGGCCATCAGCAGACAGAACTTGGATCAAGTCCCATATGAATTAAATAGAATTAAGTATTTGGATTTTAAAATAACTATAGTACAAGAAGAATTTTTAACAACTATTCAACTTAGATTGTGATCAAGTTGCTAGCCCTCATGGTTTATATTTATATTATCTTGGCCCGGAGACTGGTTATTCTGACTAATGTCTTCTGAGAATCTAGTTGCCAGATCATAGGACCTGGGTACAGTTCAGTGTTAACACATTGGTGACTGGTTGTACTGCTCAGTTACACCCCCTGAGTACTGGAGTGATTTAAACCTGCATTGCCTGTAACTACACTACATCGTTCACTTTGCAATAACTTTTTTCTTTGTTCAAGATAAACTCTTCAAACTTTTTGTGTGTACTTAATTTTGTTGGTAATTTAGTAGGGTATACCTCTGGAAGGAAATGCTGCATACATGTCTACAAGGCTTCTCTAGGATCAAGAACTAAGAAGTTTTCATTCTTACACATAAATGGCACTACCTAGTGGAGAGTGAATGTGTGCATGAAAAGAGCCTGGAGACATCTTGCCTCCAGGTTGCAGGATAATTGAATTTGCTCATGATGTCTCCCTTTTCACCTCGTTAGCATTGCTGGAAGCATCCTGAAGGGTCACAGAAGGAGTCAGTGAAGTTGACGAGGCACTGCAGACCTAAGGCCTAGAGATATGTCTGCCTGAGCAACTGAGACTTTTACAAAAAAGAAAATGAAGGGGAAAGAGGAAGAAGGACCATGATGATCACTTGACTATTAAAGTGAGCGTGTGTTGTACCTACTTCAGAAAAGGTTAAATTTCTAGGCCTGCCACTTTACCAGCTCTGAAATGGAAACAGTGTGTTGCAGGGACCATGCAGTTGACATCCCGAGTTGGCAGACACGCGCATTGCAGAGCAGATCCCCTCGTCCTTCGCCTTTACAAAGAAGCATTTTCATTCACGAGCTCTATAATTCGTAGAAGGTCCTAATCGAGAAAATCCAGTTGAAATCACTTAAAAGTGCTGTGGGACCTGCAAACATTGTACTGAGGGCAGCCAAAATTCCTCCTTTCGAGATTTGATACTGTTATTTAGTTCACAGCTTCATCATGAGAATGCTCACAAACAAGGCCCACCCTCTCCACTGGAGGAGATTATACACGTAGACTGGATGGAAAATCCAGTTAAGATTGATAGAGTAGACATGGTACCCCTCTTTGATGCATTTAGGGATATTGACCCTAAGGAGCACTTAATAGTAAAACTCTCACTACCATTGTGTTGTGAAACTGCACTTACCTCTATCATGAGTAGACCAAGTTTTGGGATTGATAGAGAAATGATGCTCTCTGCATCATCAGAGCTCATCCCTCTTCTCTTGGGAATGTTTTTGAGGAGGAGCTGAGGCAGACCAGGAGCCTTTTCACAGATGGCTTCAAATCAGGAGAAGGGCCCTTTGGGGGTTATTCCATCTTCAGCTGTAATGAAGACAAAGTCTGGGGCTTCAGGACATCACAGATCGCTTCCATATTTACCTTGGAAGCCACATGTTTACTTTGGAGGTCATGGCCATCTCCGAGTCTCTCACCCGTATCAAGGAAATACAAGGCAGTAACATTAGTATATTTTCAGACTCAGGAGCATGATGACTGTAATCTCATTATAAAAACATCAAGATCCACTCATTTGTCATACTAAGGAACAGCTTGCAGAGACCAAGGCAGCCAGGAAACATGTTAAGGTGCATTGGATCCCAGCCCAAGGAGGAATTGCTGGGAATGGGAAAGTGGATGATCTAGCCAAGCATAGTTTCAGGCATGGGAGAGGTAGCCAAATCCCTGTTCCAGTTGAGAACATGAAAAGCGCATGGAGGAAAATATCCAAAGAGGAATCCCAGATGTGGCACCAGGCAGTGGGATGGGTCAAGGGACAGCAATACTTTGTGTTGTTCCATGATAATGCCAAATGCAAACTAAACAGAAGAGTGTTTTACCTCAGTCTTCCACATCCAAAGTGGTCACACAGCCCTGGCGCATAATCTGGCACATTTTAATATAGTTTCAAATGGGAGCTACACATGCGAAACATTTGAAGAAACCCCTGACCTTGTCTTCTGGCAATGTCAGTGGTTCACAAAAGAGAGGAAGAACATTACCAGAGGATTGCTAAAATGGTGGAACATACTTCCCCTGAAAGTGGACATGATTTTGACCAGCATGGACCCAAGTGATGTTTACATAGTTGGAGCCTCCATCAATGCAAGCAAGATAAGAATGTAAAAGGTCCACATACTTAACAGCTACCTCCGTCAACAATATGGGGAGTCCAGATCAAAGTAAAACCGTGCTTGATAGGCTAGACATATAAGAAGCCAAAACAATATAGGGTTTTCACTAGGCCACACGGAAATGGATTTAGTTCTTAGTGTAAGATAAGCTACTATGTGGATAAAAATAAGAATAAAAGGAATAACCACTGAAATGGTGCCGAGCTTAGTATGCTTTTACCTCCAAAGCTCCAAATAATCCTGTACTTTATTTATGTCAGTAAAATAAAGTGTGTGTGAAGACACCAAATCTCCGGCCCAAGAATTAATCACTGGTTACCAGAATTACCAATGTTTTAATTTCTGTAACTTCTGGCCTACACAACTTGACACATGGCTACAGGATTGTGTATGTTTCAGTGATGACTGCAAGTGGACATCGGCTGACTGTACTTTCAAAATCAGTGAGTGGTGTGGCAACAACTACAGTGACAACAGTGAACCGTATGATCTCCTCTGGTCAGACTACACCCACGTCCGTGGCTCGGCCAGTAATGAGGGTTCCTCCTGTCAACATGTCATTGGGAGCTCAGACAACCCTGGGTACTCTTGTGAACACGGTGGTAGCAGGAACTATGACAGTAACAACCACTACCACAGTGACGTCCACGAAGACATGTACTGCTGTCACCCAGCCTGTTCTAGCTGCTCTAGTCCAACAGTCTCAAAGGAACAATACCATGCACACATATTCACCATCAGCATCAAGTAGTATAGTGACACGAAATGAGACAAAGATAGCAGAACAACAGAAACGGAAACAGGAGTTGCAAGCAGAAACTCACTCTGTTTTTTATTTGGTGAGTGGGTGGATTTTGAGGAGTGGGATATCAGAGCTAGTTTTCAGAATGGAAGGTTTAGAATAGGGCTAAAACACATCAGCAGTTGCCTCTTGGATTGCTAGTGAAAACCATGCTAGCCAGCCTTTGGTAATGGATATATGGATCATGATGCAGTGAAACCACAATGTTAGGTTCCTACATTTAAGGGCATTGTTTTCAGTCTTTGCCAAATATTCAGATAACAAATTTATTACTTTTCCTGATTTAGTATCTGTAGATTTTAAGATTTACCTGTGTTGTATGTATGGAAGTTTGCTTCCTACATAGACACAGTTTGGTATAGGGACAATTTTGGTGTGTTCAAAGATTACTCGCTTGTGGCCAGACTTATTCAAGGTCACCACCTGCATAATGTCACTAGCAACAGTCACACAATGTTATGTACTGTGTGTTTTGTTTGTGTTAATAATATTCACAGTGTTCTTGTTAATATTTTTTTTTTTTTTTTTTTGGAAGTTACCTTATGAGCAAGACAATGACAAGGAGGAAGCTCACTGTAGGTGAGAAAATTGGATCAATCAGGGTGTGGAAATAATCTGGTAAATTGTATATAATGATATTTGTATTCTGAGTGATCATGTTTTTAAGTATACAGTTTGTAATTTGTGATGCTAATTACTTTGTTAAACTTTTGAGGGTTTTTACCTTAATTATTCAAAACTGCAGTTTCACAGCACTCTCCAGTTGTGGTTTTTCTCAGTGTAAGGTAAACCCTCCCCCTGCTGTAGGATATTTTGCTAGTGTGTGAATGTAAGCTGTGAACGTGTGCATGTGTTGTATTGGGGAGGTACCACTGAAATGGTATATTGCAATCATCAGAGCTCTTTCTGCAAATCATTCTGGAAATCAGACCAACAAAGCTCAGATAATGTGTGGAAAGCTCACAGACATTTACATCATAGTATGTAGTTGAATGTAGTAGGTTGATTATAAACTTGATAGTGTATGTTGGTAGTGCATTATATGTGATTTTATATGTGCATGCATGCTAAATTACTTTTCCTTCATGTTTCATGTCTACATGGCAGCCTGAATTAGAAGTTAAGAAGCAGTTGCGGAGGAAAGCAAAATTAGAAATGTTGAATCGATTCAACATGCGTCGATGTGCTGCATGCCCAATCTATGGTTCAGATCTTATAGAGGCTATGAGAATTGTTGACATGGTAGACCCTCACCCAGGGGACTTCAGAGGGGCTGGATATGTGCATTGCCTGAATGCCCTGAAAGAAACCGGCCACAGACCAGATGGATTTTGGACACAGACAGAACATCTCATGTCTCTAGTTCATACCCCGCAGCGTTATGTTAATGAACTCAGAGATATTTTTTCAAGGTATGTTTGAGTGCCTGAATGCACAAAGCAGGGTACTTCAGCCACGACGACCACACTCATCAGTGTACAGATCGATGCACTTCGGATGTTAAAGGTTAAAGAATATGTCATGGTTTCTCAAACTGTGAGTTGCGACCTATTCAAAGCGGGTAGTTCTCAAGAAAAATAAAAAATATAGTTTGTATCCATGCATAGTTTTGATAAGTGAGTAAGATTTTTATATAAGCGCCTTCAGAAGAAGTAGTAGCAAGTGGGAAAACATTTGCAAATTTTTTTGTAACTGTACAATAGCTATTTATAGCTTATTATTGATGCAGACATGTTGTAAATCTCTTCACCTTTCTGCTCTGTACAACCTGTTGGGGACCTGTAGGGGTGCTGATAAGTCTTTTCCTGTTTCACCTACTCTTATACTAATAATACTTTTATCACATCAATTTTTTTTTTTTGTATATGTGTGACCTAATTTTCATAATTGTAGCATGATTATTTAATGTTTGTTGTGGATCTGAAATGAAAATGGCACAAAACATTGGAGATTTCACTGCAAAGAGTGGAGAGTGGTGATGAAATACCTTTTCCTGAAAGGGAACTTGGCCAAAAAGATTTACATTGTTATGTGGGTTACATTATGTGATAAGAGCCCTACCTACTCCACAGTCAAGAACTGGATTGCTAGGTTTAGAGCAGGATATTTGAGCACTGAAGACGAAGAACATTCTGAGAAACCAACTCAAGTAACAATTCCAGAAAATGTGGATGCCATTCATTCCATGATCCTGGACGAATATCAGTTAGAAAGATAGCATAAACTCTGGCGATACCTCGAGAAAGAGTAGGCTGTTTCATTCATGAGATTTTAGACATGAGGAAGGTCTCAGCCAAATGGGTTCCCAAATGTGTCTATGGTGGTCAGAAGTGTGATCGACTGCTTGCTTCACAAGCCATTTTGGGCCAATTTTGGCTGGATCCTGTTGGATTTTTGAACTGTCGTGTAACTATGGATGAAACTTGGATCCATGTGTATGATCCAGTGACCAAAGAACAATCCAAGGAATGGACACAGTGGTTTCCCATGTCCAAAGAAATTCAAGACACAGAAGTCGTCAAGCAAGGTGCGGGCGTCTGTCTTCTGGGACAAAGATGGAGTTTTGCTTGTAGACTACCTGGAAAAGGGTGCAACCATTGTGGCGAAGTACTACGTTGCACTGCTCGACAAACTGAAGCAGCAACTGGTCTCCAAACATCAAGGCACACTTTTGAAACGAGTCTTGTTTCTTTTGAGACACTGCTGCTCCCCACAGAGCGAACATTACGTACCAGAGGTTGGCAGTTCTTCACTGTTCTGAAACACTCAAGACTACTCACCAGATTTGGCCCCTTCTAACTACTACCTCTTTCCTACCCTCAAGAAACACCTGAAGGGAAGAAAGTTTTTGAACACTGGGGATACCACATTAGCTGCAGAAAGGTGGTAAGCACCACAACAAAAGGAATTTTTCTTGTATGGGTTAAAGAAGTTTGAACAACAAAATCATAAGTGTGTGGAGCTCAGGGCAGAACGTGTAGAGGAGATACATATTTTCAATCCCATAGCTTGTTTTCATTATAAAGCCAAAGACTTCTCAGACAGTTTGAGAAACCCTGGTATAAGGTGAATTTTGTAAAAATATACTTGTATGGGAGTATTTACATTTATTAAATGAAGACCTGTCCAAACTTAAAAATCTTTAGATCCCTGTGGATTTCTTCTGGCTTTTCTGTTAGTCATCTTATAGTGTGAGGCTTAGTGTTCAGATTATGTGGTGTGGTTTGCTCTGGCCTTTGTACTTTTGTGATACCCAGTATCAGCATGTGTGAAAAAAATTGGTGTTTATTATATGAATATATTTTTATTGCCTAGGTTTGTGTTGTGTGTGCCAGCCGTTTCAGCTCCTCAAACCAGGTTTCATGTGTCACATCCTCCTCCCTCAAAGTTCTGGGGGATAAAAAGAACTCAGGCCATGCTACAACAGGAACTGTCATCACGTAGTGCTTTACTGCATCCTATTGCAAGTGCAATGGTCACACAGTTTCCAGATCCTAGGCTCATTCAGTACGATTGTGGTGAGTTATTTATTGCAAAAATATGTTGTGGGGGGGGGCAGTGCTAAAAGTTAATGCATGACTATGTGTAACATGCATCATCCAAATTATCTGTGAAAAGCCATCTATCACCAAAAAATTTTATCTGTATTAGTCTTTTATGTAGGGTAATGGGATTAGGCCCATATTTATAAGTAGACCTAAAAGCGACTTCAGGAACAGACACATCAGATGACCTAATCCAAATGGACCTCAGGCTTTGCTGAAGTTCAGCAATTTTGTGTCTCGCGTACCTGTTTGTGCTATAGCAATGCTATTCAAACCCTCATCATAATTCATAATTTATTTATATCCATAAACTGTTACACAAGTACGATTGGACAAGTCAGTTTAAGCCATCTAAAACACTACAAATCAACAACTCTTAAAAATGTACAAAATGATACACAAGACTGCGAACAATACAGTCATCTTAGGATCATTGTTCCCCTGCTGAAGCTAGCAACTGAAGATGACATCCCCCAACAATCCAGTATAAAATAACGCATACACCTACACCATCTATATACATCCACACCACATCAAAACCAACCTGAGCCACCAAACTGCTGCCCATCATTGTTACTAAAGAACTCCTGCAGAGAATAAAAACAGTTGTGTAATAAATAACTTTTTAATTTATTTTTAAAAACTTTAAAATTTTCTGTTCTTTTTAATTCATGGGGCAAGCTGTTAGGCATTTTAATTTCCCTGTTAATTACACTTATTTTGCAGCGAACAGTGTTGCATGTTTATACATACAAATCCTGTTTTCCTTCAGTGTTATACTTGTGGATGTCAGAATAATGAGTTGTGTAGATCTTGTTCTTTTTTAAAAAGCATAAGATCTCATGTATATATATATATAAAGAAGTTAATTTTAAAATCTTAAATTCACCAAACAGACTTCTACTCCTTTAATGAGCCTTAGGCCTTTTTTCTGTAATTTAAAGACTGAATTACTGTTATTTGCTCCCCTCCACAGCAAATAATACCAGATTTCAGCATAGATTCCAATTTAGTGAAATACTTCTTAGTACTGGTAAACTTGCTGAGTCGTATGGATTTAATCAAATAGAGAGCTTTGTTATTTATGGCAGAGATTGTATATGAGTGGCCCAGCTTAAGTTATCACTTTGCAGACCAGCAATTTAAATATTTAAATCACCCTGGGGACCGGCATTTTTAAACTTACTGCCCTAACTTGTGCAATGCTTAGGATGATGCTTCCCCTAGGAATGTTCACTCTTCACAGTTTTCATGAGGGTATGTTTCCGCATATCACCCGAGAGTTTCCCAGGGGTGTCCACATGAGGATTGCGTGGGGTGGAAGTTCATGGGCCCGGTTGCACTAAGTCTGTGCCTGACTCTGGTTCTTCCGCCACCATCTCGTCTGTAGCCCAGACCTTTGCCACATTCATCAGAAATGCTTTGTATTTCCATTTCGAATTAGGGTTTAGATTTTTGTAAACCAAAAATGAATTGAAAATGGCACAGTTTATAAGCCACATGGCAACTTTCTTTGTTCACTTTATTATTTTCCTAGGAAGAGAATAATAGGCCAAGTATTGATCGGCTCTGTCAACTCCCTTCATGAACATATTATACTCAGAAATACAGATAGGCTTCTTTACTTGTCCATGTCTCCTTTGAACATCAGCCATGCTCGAATTGTAAATTTTGGCAATCACATTCACAACACGAGTATCCCTATCTCCAAAAAACAGTTCTGGTACTTCAGACACTTGCGTTGGGGCCGATGGAATTTGTTTCACCCCTGGATTTCCAGTAAACTATCCCAAAGTAGGCGTTTTGTCTACTTTTCCCCATGTGGCTGTCCCCGCAATTTTACTACCTGCACTTTCCTCAGAGCTACTTTCACTTTTATTGTCTGTGGCCACAATTGTTTGTTGTCCCCTCTCACTGCCACTGTCTAAATCACTATCACTACAGGTCTCAGAAGGAACCTCAGATAGCTCGTCTGGAGAACAAGTCAGATATTGCTTGGTTTTCAACCGCTTCTGTCCTTGACTCATTGTAGTACTAACTTCCTGTCTGGTACATAAGAGCTTGAAGGGTCAAAGATCATTTTCCTTTGAATGGGTAACCCAAACAGTGAGATCAAGTTACTGCCTACTAAGCAAACATTCTAGAATAATATTACGCAGTAGTCATTCCATTTGGGTGGCTCCAGAGAAAGGTATAGTGTGTTTCAACATAATGTGTCCTAAAATCATAATAATATGCCACCGGTCCGCCATGTTTAAAAGCGTTGGGCATAAAAATGTGCCACCGGTCTGCAAAGTGTTAACTGTGATATAAATACCTAAAAATTTTAGATTAGATGAGTAAGTTATTTATTTATTTATTTTTTAGATGCTGAATGGGGCCATGAGTTAACTAGATCCTTTTCCCCAAAATAATATTGCTTCAGTCTTTTCAGTATTTATTGTAAGATTATTTGCTAGGAACTAGTTTTCTAAGTGATTGATGACTCTTATTGATTTTTTTAACAATGGAGTGTTTTTCTCTATGAGTAATACTACCTCAGTCAGTAAGTTTGTGGAATGGCCGCAAATCGATGACGTAGCGCACTACAGCGGATAGGTTGATGCCCTGTCAGTTCAACTCTTGTCACAGCAAGAGGCAGTTGTGTGCAAACAGTGTAAGTCTGTTGTGAACTGCAGTTAAATGCAGTTGGTGGAAATCGAAAATGTTGCAGTTTGAACAACAGGCAAACATCAAGTTCTACCAGAAACTACGCAAATCCCCTAGTGAAACATTTAGCGTAGGAAGAATTGGCTGTTGCTACACGACAATGCTCCTGCACATCGCTCTGCTCTTGTCCAAGAGAAACTGACTAAGGCAACAGGTCACCGTTTTGCCATACCCTCCATACTCACCTGATCTCACACCATTTGATTTCTTTCTCTTTCACCGCTTGAAAGCAAAGCTTTCATAGATTTCAGTCGTCTGAGGAGGTGGTCATTGCCACGAGACGCCGTACCGGAATTTCCTGCCAATATGTTTCAGCAATGATTTTGGCAGCTATATCAACGTTGAGAGACTTGTATAGTGGCCAACGGCAACTATTTTGAGGGTTGATGTGGATCTGTGTAAGTGTATGTGAATACCTTGTAATATGATAAAACCACATTCCATGAACTTAATGACTCTACCACGTATATGTGCTACTGCTGAAGTGCTGATCTATAAATAAAGGTGACGGAGGATAAAAAGGTGTTCATTTTTTTTGGGGATGGACACACACACCCCCATTACCCCAGCATGAACATTTTCAGAGTAATTGTTTTCCAAGGTATAGTGATGTCTGTTCGTTGTCTAAAAGATGGTACTCAGCTCCACACTAAGTGTTTATTATGCTGCACACACATTGATTTAAAATTAAAGATCCCATTCCGCTTTATTAAAACATTGATGGTTTATGTTATTTTTATAGGTAAACTGCAGGTGCTAGACCGATTACTTCGGCAGTTGAAAGCAGATCACCACCGTGTACTAATCTTTACCCAAATGACTAGGATGCTGGATGTTCTAGAAGCCTTTCTTAATTTTCATGGTCACATTTATTTGCGTTTGGATGGGACAACTCGTATTGATCAGAGACAGGTTTGTGGGCATTGGAATAAATTAATTTCATGTTGCTTAAAACTCACAGTTATAAAGAATACTGTTAGAAGTTCATTATTGTGTTGTATTTGCCATCATTACATAGTTTTAATTTGTTCCATTCTTTTATTTAATTTATGTTTAAATCTGATGTTATGAAGTTCCATTAGATGTGGTGAATCTTATTCTTATTAAATTGTGTTCTGCATCTAAAATTTTAAAGAGAACATGGGTTGTACGGTATTTGCCAGCATGAAATGCAGACAAACCCATGTGAGAAGTTAAAAAAAAAAAAAAATTTTTTTTTAACAAGTTGCATAATGAATTCCTCATTGTAATTGAAGTCACTTTGCTAATATTCTAATCAAAATTATGGTAATTGCACCCTCAGTTATTGGGTTTAACATTTCTGTGACCATCCCTGATACTGTTACACAAAATTCCATCACGCTTCATTCTAACACTGGCCCGAAACCTCTCACTCCCAATCCTTTTCTGCATATTCCCAACAGTTGGTCCAGTACAATTTGCAAATGTATTTGTATGCTATAATGATCAGTCTGTCATATACAAGAGCAGTTGGTGAGTTGGTGGCAGTGTAGAAAACTTGGCCAGAGAATGAATGGTGGAATATGATACTTAACTTTCAGTATAATGATTAGTAACTGTAAAAACACATAATAACTCAGATTTCTGTTGTTCAGAGCAAGTCAGACACTTAAAGAATACCCTAAAATTCTTTAAGTGTTAACAATTTTACCAGCGTTTTGAGTGTGGCATGGCAGTATGGGGACCTGCTGCAGTGGGCACACTGTTTGGTGCTAAGAATTAGTTCAGATTTGTTTAATTCATTGTTCTCCATTCATTCAGAATGGAGTACATAGGGACGAACTATTGACTGTCCTTGGGTAAGTCCCCCCCCCCATGTATTTGTGACAATTCCCATACATTTTTGTGTATCTTTGCACACTTGGTTTTTCACTATATTCCTTGTAATACTGAAACCCAACCCTGCATTCATATCAGAGGTGACTAGTGCCTGAGAGGACAAAATAAAGCAAGAACTTTGCTTCTGGTCCCACTCATTTGTAGCTTGTACAAAATGTTGTTGCTAATTATTATTGCTCATTTTTTTCCAGATGCTGATGGAACGTTTTAATGCTGACCGCCGAATTTTTTGTTTTATCCTATCAACCCGTTCAGGTGGGATTGGTGTGAACCTCACTGGAGCAGACACTGTGATATTTTACGACAGTGATTGGAATCCCACAATGGATGCTCAGGCTCAAGATCGTTGTCATAGAATTGGTCAAACCAGGGATGTTCACATATACCGGTGAGTTAGTTTAAAAATCAGTATCTGTACATTACAGTTGAATGGCTGTGGACCATTGTATATTCATAGTATGTAGGAAGAAATGAGGAAGGAACAATTTTTGCAGTTTTGTTGCAAATGTTTATCCTTCATAGGAAAATATTATCAACTACACAGGTGTCTAGTACAGTAGTCCCTCTGACATTTTCATGTAACATACAAGGTGTGTTCAAAAAGTTCTTGAAAGTATGATGTGGAGTAGCAGTGCGTTGGTTACATTAGAGGTTGTTTCAGTGACCCTGCAACCCAACTGTTAGTTACGCATGCCATTGTGTTCCAAGTAGATCGGACATTCTATTTAGTCTTTATAACCAGTACATAGTAGCATAGTTCGTTGACGTACTATGCTACAAGCCGGAAGGTTGCGGGCGCGAGTCCTGATGAGGTGGATTTTTTTTAATTTACCTAATCCTACCAGCTGCACTATGGCCCTGAAGTTGATTTAGCCTCTAACAGACGTGAGTATAAGGAATTTGCCTGGGGGGTAAAGGGTGGTCAGCGCATAAGGCTGACAACCTTACCACCGTCTGTGAGCCAGTTGTCTAGAGAAAATATGGGAGCCTCAACGTCTCACACACATATGGGTCTTTATGGCCTGTTACAGGAGTAGTTTTACCCTCTTTTATCCGGTTTTGTGATCGAGTGAGTTGTTGTGTCGCGTTTAGTGTGGAGTCAGTAAAGGAGCAAAGAATTTGTGTTAAATTCTGTTTCAGAGTAGGGAAGACAGCTGCAGAAACCCACAACATATTGCATGAAGCTTACGACAGTGGTGCTTTTAGTCAAACGACAACCTGCAAATGGCTCAAATATTTTAAAAATGGAAGAACTTCAACAGATGATGAGTGGTCTGGCTGTCCGTCAACTTCAGGATCCAAATCTGTGTTTCCCCAGATGAAAAAACGTTCGTGGAAATTGTCATCTGACTTTCCACGAAGTGGCAGGAGGGGTTGAAATATCCTTTGGTTCATGCCACAAGCTTTTAACAGAAGATTTTGGAATGCATCGGGTCTCAGCAAAGTTTGTGCCGAGACACTTGACTGATGATCTCTGAAGGGCAAATGATGAAAATATTATGAAAAATGTCATTACCAGTGACGTGATTTGGGTTTATGGTGATGATGTTGAAACCAAACCAGTCTTCACACTGGAAGAATTCTGCTTTGTCTTGTCCCAAGAAAGCATGACTGGTGCACCTGCAAACGAAAGGAGTGTTTTTTTTTGGTCCTCTAGGATTGTGCTTTATGAATTAACTCCTGAGGATCAGTGATTCAAGATTCTTATCTCGTGGTGGTGAGGCATCTGCAGGATGTGGTACAAAGAAAGTGCCCTGAAATGTAGACTGTGGGATACCTGCTCCGGCAGCTTAATACGCCCTGCTCACATAGCATTATCGGTTATACAATTCTCGGCAAAAGAAATAAATTCCTGCCTTATATAGCTCCCTATTTACTTGGTGTCTCTCCTCCCGACATTTTTCTGTCCCCTAAACTCAAAACACTCTTGAAGGAAGAAGATTTCAGACACTTGAAGGTGATATCAAAAACGTCGTGCTAACAGTGCTCTCAGAATTGGAAAAGATGGAGGGAGAAGTATATTGCTGTGCAAGGGGACTGTTTTGAAGGGTATGCTATGTAATAAGTTCTTAAATAGAGAAAAATATTTAAAGACAAATTTTGGTAATGTTTTGAACACACCTTTTGTCTAACTTTTCTGTCGATTCATTAGACATATACTGAGAAAATTGTCGTGTGATTAATATATGAAGCCTACTCTTGGCATGTATGAAATTTGAATCTTGGGTAGAAAATTGATTTTAATGGTCTTCCTTAGTGTGATGTTGGATATGATGTTCACAGTTCTGTTTGTAGGTCTCTTTACTGTTAACCCCTTAACCTCCAACCTTTAACATAAAATGTTAGATGTATCTAACAGCAAGTAACACTGCTGTGCCCGAATGTTAGATTTATCTAACACATGCAATCTTTGGGAGTGCTGGCAGTTTGATCTTCCTGTTGAAACCACAACCCCCCCCCACAGTAGCTCTGAACAGTGAAATCGTTTATCATGGTACTGGTTTCGATATTAATTACAGTTAGATATGACTGTTTATGACTGGGTCAGCCAAGTAGAGCACAGCTTTGTTTTGAGAACTGAGAAGTAAATATTCATCTGAGCAAGCAGATTAGTGCCACTTAGCTTGCAAAGAAGTGGGTCATTTTCAAGGATTTCTTTTCAATAGCAAATTATCAGTCAGAAAGTCAGTGTTGTATTGTCAATTACAGTCAACTCTTGATTATCCGGGATAATGGTGGGCATGGAAATCACGATTAATCGAAAACCTGGTTAAGACAAATGTTATTAAAAGTAGTACTGTAATACTGTACCTTCATAATACAGGCCTACCTGTATTTAAATTTACTCAACCTCATTTTTATGTCATCTCATGGCCTATTTAATACTTTTTTTACATTATACTGAAGTATGAATTAGTTATTCCAATCACAGTGTTCAACAACATCCAACACTTTTTACGAATATTCACACTTAACATTTAAAGAAAATTAATATTGTTGTTTTCTTTTACGCTGCATTTCCCTTTTTATTGATATCCGTATGAGGCCTACGTAATATTAGCTTGTCACTTAATAAACTGTTCTCTTCACTCTCAAGATAGTCAAGTAAGGATTCCAAACGATTAAGAGCAGCACCATGTGATATTTTCTTACTAGCAACACTGTCCACCTCTTCCTCATTCTCACTTTCTTCCCGCTCTTCTGGCTGCGCCCCTACTGAACTTATGGTTTCGTCACTGCTTAACATTTCAAAGCCCGGCTCACACGAGTTTCTGTTGAATACTTAACACAACACGCTTCCTTTTACACCCTGACATTTTGCTAACGCACTTGAAGATCGATACAAAGAGACCAACTGGGGCGGTGTATCTGACCTTGAAACTTTCCACAAATCCTTGCATTCTTTCACCCCTACCCTAGAACATTGTGTTAGCATAACAGGACCAAAGAATGCAGAGCTCGGTTCACACTAGTGCAAAAATAGTGTTACAACTCACCATGTGAAACAAAAGTGAATGAATATTAAACAACATATAAGCCTCAAAAAAAAGCCTCAGTAGCCCCGGTTAAGCCGCAAACCGGTTAATCCGCCCCCGGATAATCGAGAGTTGACTGTATTTATTTATAAAACATTTTTATTTTGTGTCTCGGGAGAGGTATAAAGCCATTGAAGACAACATTGCAAATATGGGCTCTGTGGATAAATCTGACAGGATGGTAATTAGTTATGGAATTGCCTGGAGGACATGGAAATCGACAAAATAATTGTATTTCCACCTATTCTCAATGCCTATTTATTGCACAATGACATAAAAAATTCTGCGAAGTTTGATTGTACAGTCACATGAGGCAAATATCACAGTCAGTGCTGTTTCTTGGGGAAGCCCTAGTTCATCTGGGGCCCAACTGGGTCGACTAGAGGCGAATCATTCGCGACACTGGTCATCCAAATGGAAACAAAGATGTGTGTTTGCTAAATAAGAAAACCAGGAGTACCCTCTTCTATTGTAAAAAGTGTGATGTTGGTCTGTGTGTCGACTGCTTTGACCAGTGGTGCATATGCGTCAGAGTGTGTGCACTGAATGGAGTTATCATAAACTGTGAAGTGACGCAGGTCATACAAGCATACAGTCTGAACAAAGGATTCAAAGGTTAATGTGGCTGTAAGGCTTCAGACTTGTATTCTGGAGGTGCTTGGTTTGAATCTTGATTAGGACAGCAGCTATCCTGACAGGTGTTTTGTCATCTCAGTCCCTGCAAGCAAAATGTGGTGTATTACCTCAGTTGGTTCATGACCACTTCCAAATTCTTCTCAGTTAATCAGATATCCTACCATTTCATCCTTTATAGTTTAGATATTGACTGCATTGTAAAACAACGAAATATATTACTGTCAGGTCACGCTCATAGTGTTGATGAGTATTGAATAATTAATGGGAAACGATGTAGAGGATGCAATCATGGCCTGACATTAGGTACTTTCCTGACACCTGCCTTGGGAAAAACCCAGAGGACTACAATCAAGATAACAAGTGTCTCGGCTGAGATTCAAACCAGGCATCTTCTGAATGAAAGTCATAGGCAATAACTGCTTGAAGCAATCTTATTACTGGACCAAAATCCCCTAGTACGATCTCTTTGGCCATGATCCATCTGAAAGTGAGGGCCAGAATGCTATGTGTTTTGTCCTTTTTCCGATCTTGCATAATTGATGTACTTGATCTGATCCGAATTGCTAGTCTGGGTGGAATTAGTGATTCGGTTCATCTGGACTTAGGGGAATTCCCATTCAAAAAAATAAAAATAATATTGTAACGTGTTATATGAGGGCAAATCGAAAAGCCTTTGCCTCTATTTTTTTTAGCCACAATAATACACATGCAGAGAAATCAAAATACAGGCAGTGTTCTAAGTACCTTTGACTATTTTTCCACATAGTCACCACCCCGGTTCAGGCATTTGTCCCATCAAACCACTAGTTTGAGATGGCACTGTTGTAGAATTTGGCCAGTTGAGTGCGGAACCACTGCCGGACAGCAGTTTTTGCATCGTTGGGAATGAACCTCTGGCCTGCCAGGAACTTTTTCAGTGGACCAAACACGTAACAACTGAGAGTGATATTCACTGTATAGGAATGAAGCTGTGGTTACTTTAAGGTTTGTTGTATTTGCTTGCTTTGTGTATGTTCTTAGGTTGGTTAGTGAGATGACTGTTGAAGAAAATATTCTGAAGAAAGCAAACCAGAAAAGGCTTCTTGGTGATCTGGCAATTGAAGGGGGCAACTTCACAACAGCTTATTTCAAAAGTGTAAGTGTTAATTCAAGTTTAGAATTCTGCTGCTGCCACAACAACAACAACAACAACAACAACTACTACTACTACTACTACTACTACTACTACTACTACTCTTACTACCACAGTTGTGGGCTACTACCACTATGGAATTTAGTATTTCAAATTTAAGATTCTTGACTAAACTTGATGCTGCATTTTCAGCCCTGAATTTGGAGTGACTATTATGATATTTGCTTATGATCTGTAACCTACAACCATGAAAATTATTATGCATTTAACTGATAATTAAGATGCTGGAACTCCTAGTCAGTTATGATTTAAAAATAGTGTAAAGTCAGAGTTCATACATATGAATGTCTTTAGCCTACTTTCCTGGTTTTAAAATAAAAGTAGGCTTATGATATCACCTTGCTGTCTGTCTGTGTATGTGTGTGCATTTCAGTGTCTGAACCAGTCTCTATGAAATTGAGTATGAATATCGTGGCTCATGACCCCCATGTGAATGGCATAATTCATAAATTCCTCCCTTCAACAATTCCAGTGTTACAACCTTTCAAATTTCTAAGGCAAAACTGTCATATTGCTAGAACACCTGTACCAATCTTCATGAAACTTGGTAAGAATATCATGTTACAGGAAGGCATCTCAATGGCATACATCTGTGATACCAACATTGCAGCCTTAGATTGCTGACACACAACCTTAATGTTGCTTGAATGCTTGTACCAATCTTCATGAAACTTTGTATTATATATATCATGCCACCTGAGGCCTTCTCAGTGGTGTACATCGTGAATCCCTCTCATCAGTAATAGAGGTAGTACCCTTAATATAACTTGAATGCCTGAACTGATTTGTCATTGTACCTGATATGTATATCTTGCAACAAGAGGCCATCCCTGTTATTAATGCGTAGGTAGGCTGAAAAGTAATGCACACATGTTTGTAGAGCGCGAACGAAATGACCTTCAGAATCGCGCCAGGTGGCATGTGGAAGTAACATTCCCCCTCAATACGCATGCACAGGTTTGAGGTCGTTGCGTTCATCCAGTGTATTTCGAGAAGTGGAAGTATGGAGACGTGTTCTAGTGCTATGTCAATGCGAGTTAAACAGCATGCTGTTATTGAATTTTTAACTGCTGAAAAAGTGACTCCTACTGAGATTCATCATCATTTAAAGGCTGTTTATGGTGACCATGCTGTTGATAGGTCTACTGTAAATCGATGGGCAATAAAATTTCTTGGTTGCGAGCCTGGAAAAGCCATAATTGATGAAACACGCAGCGGACGTCCGACCACTGCCACAGACGATAATCGTCGCAAACTCGTTGATGATTTGATTCAAAATGACCGGCGAATCACTCAAAAGCGTATCGCAAACCATATTGGAATATCCAAGGAATGTGTCGGCTTCATTATTGAACAATTGGGATACCGTAAAATCTGTGCACGATGGGTACCACGCTGTCTCACAGACGAGAACAAACAGCGTCGATTGGAATGCTGCGAGCAACTTTTGCAGCACTACCGTGACGAAGGAGATGACTTTCTTTTGAATATTGTGACGGGGGACGAGTCATGGGTCCATCGTTACGACCCAGAAGAGAAAAGACAGAGTGCAGAATATCGACATCCGTCTTCTCCTCAGGCGGAAAAGCTCAAAACACAACCATCCGCCAAAAAACTTCTTTTGACTGTGTTTTGTGATGCTCACCGAGTTTATGTGACCGATTTTCTGGAACGAGGGGCAACGGTAAATTCTTCTCAGTACATACATACTCTAAAACACCTCTGGCGTCGAGTTTGTCGTGTTAGAGGCAGCCTGGCGCCAATAATCTTGCAACATGACAACGCTCGTCCACACACCTCACGCGCAACTGAAGAGGCTTTGCGAAACCTGAAGTTTGAACCGATTCCACACCCTCCTTATTCCCCCGATCTTGCGCCTTGTGGTTTTTATTTTTTCCTCTACTCAAGAGAGACCTCAAGGGTAATCATTACACCTCGGATGATGAGGTGAAGGCAGCTGTCAAGTCCTGGATTCGAGAAAATTTGGAAGAATTTTTCAGTGATGGAATGAAAAAACTTGTTACATGTTGGCAGAAATGTGTTAGCCTTAACGGTGACTATGTTGACAAATAAATATATGCTTTTGAAACTTAAGAATTGTACTTTAATGTACTTTTTGCCTGATCTTGCTATTTGTTTTTGTTCGCGCTCTACAAGCATGTGTGCATTACTTTTCAGCCTACCCATGTAGTTTCATGCGTACCCCAAACTCTGTCAGAATATTGTACAATTCTTCCCTCCTAACTGAATCATAGGCTTTCTTGAAGTCCACAAATAGCTGATATGCTGTCTTATTATACTCCCATTTTTTTTCTCCAGTATCTGACGGATGCAAAAGATCTGGTCAGTAGTTGATCTGTTATGTCGAAACACACACTGATGATCCCCAATAATTTAATCTGTGTGTGGACTTAACCTTGAGAGAAGAATATTGGATCAAATTTTATATGAAGTTGATAGCAGTGATATCCCCCGATAATTAATACAGTCATTTTTATCATCCTTCTTGTGAACTGGTACAATAATAGACTCCTTCCACTGATCAGTTAGTATTTCCTTATGCCAAATAGAATTAGCTTATGGATCTTAGAACATAATATTTTGCCTCCTGCTTGAACAAGTTCTGCCGGAATTTCATCACTACCTGGTGATTTATACCTTTTCAGTTTTGCAATAGCAATTTCAACCTCAAAAGGGCTGGAATCAGGTACTAATGGCTCAGCTGTGTGCATTTCTATCTGCCTAACATCACTGACCCTATGTAACTTCAGTAACTGACAGAAGTAGTCCCTGACCTATTCAAAATGTTGTGGGAATCTGCAAGCAGATCACCATTCTCATCCTTCACTAAGTTACTTCTAAGTTGGTAACCCCTCTTGAAGTCATTTATTCCTCTATACAGGTCTCTAATGTTCTTGTTCTTACTGTTCATTGCAAGCTCATCAATTTTGTCTTTCAGATATTCCCTCTTTTTGTTCCTAAAATGCCTGCTGGTTTCACATCTTATAATGTTCAGATTATTCCCATTTATTTCGCTTGGATGGTGTAACCACTGCAATTTGGCTTGTTTTCTTTTGGTCTAATATTTTTGAGCATCCTTCATGAAACCATGGCTTATGCTTCTTCAGTTCATAATAACCTAGACTCTCCTTGGCAGAAATTTTGATAGTCTGTCTTAATAGTTTCCCTAGATTTATAAACATCCGCCTCAGTGTCTTAAGTTTTCCAAAGCCGCAACTCTGTTGGAGATTTCAACACGATACTCCTCTTTACCCTCTACCTTGTTTAAACTCTTGAGATTGCACCTCTCCATATGAACTCTTTCCATTGTTTGGTTGCTCACTGCCAGTCTTTCCCAAACCTTTGCCACCACCATGTTGTGTTCAGTATCAAAATCTGGTGCCCTGCATGATCGGACATCAAGTATACCTGAATGCCGTCTCCTGTTTATCAAAATATGGTCAATTTGATTGTGTGTCTTCTCATCAGGATATGTCCAAGTAAATTTATGGATGTTATGGTGTGGGAGCATTGTACTTTTGACAGTAAGATTTTTCAGTGTGGCATAGTTTAGTACTCTGACTCCATTATCATTACTAATTTCATGCAATCTATAATTTCCAGATCTTTGTTTGAAAATGTCTTCCCTACCTTCTTTGACATTGAAATCTCTTTACAGAATTTTTAAACGGTACTTCATAAATTTATCAAATACATGTTTTAGTTCTTCGTAGAACGTGTCCTTTATATCATCAATTTTATGTGCACAAATTTTGAAACATGATACATAATTCCTTAAGTCATATTCTCTTCAGATGAGGCAGAATTTCACACCTCTGGACATGTGATATGGCATAACTGTCATTTAGGGTGTTGGGCCTTCCACAGAACATTTAGAACATGAATAGGATAGTCCTAAAGTGAATGTGGAAGAGACATTGGCCCATTTTTCTTTGAGGAGGACATCGTTAAAGCAGTTCATTACTGTGTGTGCTGGAAAATTACTCTCTTCTACAGCTTATCATTAACAGTCTTATTGTTCTACTGGACAGTGCATCTGTTCATTTGCTCTCATTTTCCATGACTGTTTGAATGTGAATTTCCCTGGTCATTGGATTGGAAGAGGAGGACCAGTTGAGTGGCCCTCTCATTCTTCTGACCTTGTGCTCTTAGGTTTTTTTTTGTTGGAGGCTGTGTGAAAGATCTGCTGTACAGCCAGAGAGTGAATGTGCAGGATGAACTCAAAGCTTGGATTACTGCAGCAGTTTCATATAGAACAAGGGCCATGTTACAGCACATCTGGCAAGATTTGGGCTCTATGCAGAAATACAGGTGACACTTATTGTGAAGTGTTTCACACCTAACAACTTTTCCATTTATGTGTAAAGAAACTCTTTCATTTGATGAACAAAATACTCCAAATGGCGCCCTCATATCTCTGTACATTTGTAGGCTTCAGATATCTAAAATCTTGGCATTCTGTATGGTGGACACTATAGTGATCATTTGCTTGTATTACATGTTATGGCAATTGATTTCTTGGTACCACATTTTAAATAGGTTGTACAATCTGCACACACTTAACAGAATTTTTTGACCATGAGATGCTTCTGCCTTCATTACTATGAGGAAGAATATCCAAGAAATGTAATAGGTATGACAATATACTTCTATTTTGTAATGTTTACTGTTGGAATCTGATTGCTATGTTGTACTTCCAGTCAACCATTCAGGATCTTTTCAACATTGACATTGCTGAAAACGATGCTTCAAGAAGAATGGCAGAGGTTCTGGACAGAGATAATGAAAAAGAACAAAGAAGACAAAAGGATGATGCCCAGGTATATTTTTCCTTTTCGTATATCTGTGTGTTATCCATCACCAGTTAGTGTGATGTATTTGCAGTATTCAGTATGACTGCAGGAACGTCCCTTTCAGGTGAAGGCTTACTATATTTCAGCATTTTGTGTTTGCATGTATAGAAGGCTGTATTTAACAGATTTTGTTAGTCATCCCCCCCCCCATCCTATCTGTAAGCTGGTTGCCAATTTGCTTTAATGGATGTTGCAATATTTTTATTTTTATCTCTCTTGACACTGTTCTGTGGGCCAGGGCTTAACCTTTAACGGCCGGCCGAATGTCACGTATATATGATGCAAGCAGCAACCTGAGTTGGCCAGAGGACACACAAATATGATGCAGGACACTGCACTCTTTGGGAGTGCTGACAGTTTGACCTTGGGTTTGAAACCAAAACAAACCTATGTGAGGTCATGTCAGTGGTTCATTCCTTAGCTTTGAACAAACAAATCGTTTATCATGGTACTGGTTTTGATACTATTTACGTTTAGAGACTGTTTATGACCTGGTCATCCAAATGTAGCCCAGCTTTGTTTCGAGAACTGATGAGGTAATATTCTTCTGTGCTTGCATGTGAGTGCTTCCAGAGCCTTCAAGGAAGTGTGACGCATGCAAGGATTGGTTTTCAGTGGCGAATTATGAGTTAGGAAGTCAGTGTTGGATTGTCTAATATTTCTTTATCAGTTAAAAAGTCAGTGTCAGACTGTCATATATTTCTTTATATATCATTTTTATTTTGTGTCTTGGAAGAGGTATAAACCTACTGAGCCAGTATTACTTTGTGAGTAAAAGGCATCTTCGCCACTGCGACTTTTGGTATCAGTGTCGGACTGGCACTCTATTCGACTAGTATTATAATTACTTTGCATCACTATTTTGCGAGTATTACCAACAGGTGAGGGTGTTGTGTAAGATTTGAGGCTTTCACGGCGGTGACTATGAAGAAAGCAGTCTTTTTTTTCTTCTTCTACCCTGAAGATGGAGGCGATAGGTACCTCCGAAACGTCGGTTAACAGCACATATACATGGTGCCAAATCCCAGAAGACTGCTTTCTTCAGGTGAGAGTGTTGCTTTGCCAGTCAACATAATTTATTCAATTTTGATAGAAACCCCCCCTCCCCCAAGATGATTCTACAATCGCACAAGCCGAATATCACGGTCAGTGGCGTTTCTTGGGGGAAGGCCAAAGTTATCAGGGGGCCCAACTGAGTTGACTCGAGGTGCAACATTCACAACACTGGCCAACCAAAGGGAAACACAGATGTTGTCATGTGTTTCGCTAAACAAGAAAAGCAGGAGCACGCTCTTCTGTTGTAAAAAGGGTGGTGTCGCTCTATGTGAGGTGGACTGCTTTGAGAAGTGCCACGCGTGTCAGAGTGTATCGTAAACCGTGAAGTGACGCAGTTCAAACTCATTTACAGTCTGAACAAAATATTATTGTATATAGTGTGACTATATTTACAATATCACCATGATTCAAGGTTGAAGAAAAAAACAACGGGTACGTCCTTTGGAATTTTATAACATATATAATAAAGATTATATTTTGCATTTCATGACAGAATAATCACAGTTAATTTTCGTTCATAAAAATTACTCTTTTGAGTATATTGTGACATGTTGCACAACGGAGGACACCCACCTCCCCAGCGATACGTGGCGGTAATGTAGTGCTCGTGTTACTATGGTAATAGGCGAGTCCCCGCCCCGCCACTCTCCCCACGGTGATGTAACGCGCAACGCGCGGTGACGCGACACCGCTTCCTACTGTGACGTGGCACGTAACAGGCACACACAGCCCCTATATCAGTTGGCTGCGCTGCCTTATGTATGTAATGCACAATATATATAAAATCCAAAGTTTTCACAACTACAGCAGTTGTCTTGGTATATTAAAGATTGTTAAAACTTTTGTTATTTAAGTTAAAATTTATAAACTAAATAGGTTCGTGTCCCTTCTCTCATCGCCTTTCTTGACGGGCGCCGAACTTGTGCCACCTGTCTTGAAAATGAGGTTCTGAAAATATATTATGGGTATTGTATATTGCCTCTTCGACTACCCAATCTTATTCCAGGCGACTTCTGCTTGTAAGCCCATGTGAAGAGCATTGTTTATGCACAACAGTGTAACATGGGATGAACCGTGAAATATCATTGAATTGGCTGGGATAACACTACGCAACATGCGTGGTGACTTTTAGTTGATCACGAATTCTTAGCACAAGAGGGCTCATTTATTCTTTGACTGTAATAGTGACCATTTCCAACGTCTTCTGTAAACCGTTAGTAATTGACCAGCTGCCTCTTTGTTCGCAGCTAATGAACTCTGTATCCGCAAATGTGTTTCTTCCCTCATTCATCTTGCTGCTGTATCTCATTAAGGAAGCAGAGTCTGATCATATAGTGTACATGACTGTTTCTGCTTAATGTAAGTGTGGAACACGGTGCTTGTATTTGAGGTATATCATTAAGGCTCACTTTGTGGATCAGGCTCTTGATTAGTATTTGTTGTACCCTGTATGTTGTCTTTGTCATTTTCTGACCAGTGTCTGTTTTAATATAGTGGTTAGGGCTCCACATTCAGGAGATTCCAGGTTCAGATATGAGTACTTCCAAGCAAATTTATTACCATTCGAGGGTCGATCAATAAGTACCCATGTTAGGAATAAAGACACAAGTTTTTCACAATTTTTTTTTTTTATTTTTCAACATAATCTCCTTTGAGGTTAACCCCTCCAAAAAATACGATTTGTCAAACTCTTCAAAATACGCTTCTGTCTCGGCGATAACCTCCTTGTTTGAGCTGAATTTTTTCCCCCCGAGCCATGTTTTCATGTTGGGGAACAGAAAAAAAGTCGCTGGGAGCCAGGTCGGTCAAGTATAGTGGGTGCGGCAGCAGTTTGTAGCGCAGTTCATGCAATTTGGCTACGACAGTTCCGGATGAATGTGCTGGTGCGTTATCGTGGTGAAACAGCACTTTTTTCTTAGCCAAATGGGGCCGTGTCTCCTTCAATTTCTTATCGAATCGGTCCAATAATTCACTGTAGTACTGCCCCGTGATCGTTCTTCCTTTCTGCAAAAAGTCCATGAGGATTATTCCCTTCGAATCCCAAAAAAATCATGGCCATGACCTTTCCGGCCGATGGGACCATCTTTGCCTTCTTCGGAGCAGATTTACCTGGAAGAATCCATCATTTTGACTGTCGCTTGGTCTCTGGCATATAATAATGTATCCAGGTTTCATCAACGGTGACGACTCGACGCAAAAACTCCTGCGAATTTCGCTTAAAGAGGTCCAAACACTGCTTCGACATTGACAGCCATATCCGCTTGTTGTCCAGTGTGAGCAATCGCGGCACCCATCGGGCCGACACCTTTCTCATACTTAAGTTATCGTGTAAAATATTGATTGCTGTTCCGTACGACACACCTACAGCCTCTGCTACTTTGCGCACTTTAGTTCGGCGATCAGCGAGAATCATGTTGTGGACCTTTTCAACGATTTCCTCGTTAACGACGTCTGCTGGGCGGCCTGGCCACTCATCAAAAACAGATGTACGACCACGTTTAAATTTGTTGAACCAATATCTCATGGTTGTCATAGATGGTGAAGGGTCCCCATAGACGCATCCAACTTCGCTTTTATTTCTTCTCATGTTTTTCCATCCAAAAATAAAAAGCGATTTACGGATCGATATTGCACTTTTTCCATTGTATCGAGAAAGACAAAACACATCTGATGGAACTGGCTGCCAAATAGAAACTAACCTATGAATCAGTCTGAAATTTAGTATGGTGTCGTTTGACAGATGGAAGTACACGACGGTAATGCCAGCTTCCCTCAGCAATGCCACCTGTCTTCAAACACGGGTACTTATTGATCGACCTTCGTAAATAGACCAAGTCAGTGTTTTCTCACAACTTTCCTATTTATTGTTCAGTCATCCTACCATTTGCTATATAATACCCACTCAGTTGATAGAGTACCATTAAATGAAATGAGAGTTGGAATTGGCCATTATGTCTGACTGAAGGTTATAAGAAATGAGAGTTGGAATTGGCCATTATGTCTGACTGAAGGTTATAAAGGTGATGTATTTCTTTTGCAGACAGTTTATTCAGTTAATGAGAAAATCAACTGCATCTATCATGGCACACAATTGTGGCAGATGAATATTTTCTGAACTGTCTTTTACGATGTGTTCGCAGCAGCTGCCACTGTCACCAAATGAAGACAAGGTAGCACTGGGTGCCCTGGAGACAGCATTGGCAGCAGCAGAAGATGAATCAGATGTTCAGGCTGCAAGGACTGCCAAAGCAGAAGCAGCTGCAGATTTGGCTGAATTTGACGAAACAATTCCACTTGAAGATGGTGAAACTGGTGGTGAACAAGAAATGAGCAAAGCGGAATTGGAAGTCCATAATCTAATTCAACAGGTATGCAGTGGGAGTACAGATGTTGTTTTCCAAATCAGTACATAATCTGTAAAAACAAGTTAGGAAATATATGCATAGTATAACAGTTCTGACACATTAGCATTTCTAGGTTTTAAAGATACTTGTTTCATTGTCTCAAACACTAAGACTGAAGAAAGAGGTGCCTTGGTTTAGCTAAGCTAAGAATTTTTAAGCCTGTGATGAACTCTTCACTTGTAATAAACAAACATCAGTGTCAGTTCTAAAGTATTCTGGTGATAGTGTGTAATACTCAGGGTTTTCTTTATTGCTAGTGGGGTGGGACTAAGTCCCTGTGTGTAATACTCAGGGTTTTTTATTGCTAGTGGGGTGGGACTAAGTCCCTTGTACTGCAGCCACTTCTGGCCTATTGTACCAGCCCCAGATGATAGGTGAGGGTGATTGTGGAGCAATTGGTGGAAAGAAAATTGGCAGGGGAAACCGAAGTACTTGGAGAAAACCTGCCCCAGCGCCAATTTGTCCACCAGAAATCCTACTTGACCAGATCCGGGATCGAACCTGGGCCGCTGCGGTGGGAAGCCAGCTACTAACTGCTTGTTGAGCTATGGCGTGGCCCATACTCAGGGTTACTTAGTGTTTGGACTTTGTCCATCATCCTTTATTCTGAAGAGCACAGCATTTCCAAAATATGTTCTTTGGAATACTGGTTGATATGCAAAGACCAGAATTCAGTAATCCCAGATATTAAATTCACATGCAGCTATTCACTGAAATCAGAACTAGAGGCCCATATTGAATCAGTATACCAAGGCATCTGTTTTCATTGTTGTTTTGAGCTGTCAACGTAGTCAGAGTGAGTTGCATTGCACTACTGCCTTTGAATGTAGAATGTGAATAGTTGGTGTGATGTTGTTTGTTGTCAGGTTGAGTTTGTTGTTGTGACATCCCCTAGATATGACACTCCAGCTTCATGAACTGATTATCTCAACTGACTACAGTTTTGTGTCCTTTTTTATTATTGGCCTACTTTCCTTATTTTGAAAAACAAATGAAAGTAGGTGCATGTGATCCCTAAGCTGTCTGTTTATCCCCTGTATCAACTTTTGAATGCCTGGTCCAATCTTTTTGAAACTTGGTATATGTATATCATGGCACCTGAACCCACCTCACCGGTGTACTTTGTAAATCCCCCTCATCAGTCTGCGTGTATGAATATCCCCATAATTTTGCTAGACAACATGTCAGTAAACGTTTCCCTGTTATTGGTAGGCAGCGGCTCAGTAAAAACATTACCATGGCAAGGAATACAAATGCAAATATAGAAGAATTGTTAGATGCATTAATTTATATGCAGTTCATGTCATATCAGGGAAATTAGGTGATTGGTTTTTCCCAGAACTTCTGATTAACCTGGTTTGGGTGGTTAGATGCTGACTTCTCACTTTGGAGGCCTGGGTTCAGTCTCTTATGAGATTTTATAGGTGAATGAGTTTGCTATGTATCAGGTTTTTGTTCAAGTTTCTTCAGTCTTCTGTGCTCCTGATGCATCTGTCACCACTTCAGAAGGAATGCAAGGTACCTAATCATGCAACACATTACTCTGTGCTTGGTCTTTAAATGGGAGGCTTCATCTCGGACCCAGAACTTTGCTGGTTACAGAGTATGGAAGTTTTTTGTGCCCAAATATCTAGGTGCCAGTACTGCCACTGAGGTTTCTGTTACTAAAATAGCTAATTGCTTGATGTAATTAGTAACTCTTATAGCATGGGACAGTTCTTCTTGCACCAGTTGCTTTTCGCTCTCTCTCTCTTTATATATATTGCAACGTGTTTTGCCACTGAAGACGCCGTTCGGATGGTTAATTGGTTTATTTAACAACCTACAAGTTGTAGGCACAATTAATTGTAACACTGTTGCGGGTTTACACAATTTACAAACCCTACACACTATTCTGTTCACTCTATCCTCAGTAGTCTTCACGTATTTATAACGCGTTAGCTATACAAGTCTGTGAATTACACACTCCCAATATAACTGTACTGCAGCACACACAAAGTCTTGAAAGTGCACAATAAGTCTTCACTGGCTGACTTCTCAGTTACCGTGCACTATCACATAAAATCTTCTCACCACGCATTCAAATCTTCTTTCTGTGACTGCTGCTATATTCCAACTGCTTAGGCATTTCAGTTCTCTTATAAGCCCTCAGCCAGACAGTGGAAAACATGCCTCACTTTCCTGTTGCATAATTACTGTGTTTACACGTGTTCCTGGGCAACACTGTCGAGAGTTGTTTACTGCTGTGTAGTAACTGCGGTATCCATTGTTATGTCACTATGGGAAGGGCTGTTACGTCACTGCGACAGTGGTTGCCTGACACAGTTGCTCTTCTGTTACATCACTGTGGGGGAGGGGGTAGGGGGTGTTTACCAAGCGTTGTGTACTGATGGAAGGAGCGGCGGTATGTGACATCACTTAGCGGCCTCCGTAGTCTAGGGATAACGTTCCCACCTCATGACTCAAGGTACGCGGGTTCAAACCCGGCAGAGGTCATGGAATTTTTAAAGGCGGAAAAATTCAGGAAACAAGTCCTCCGGGAGGAACTTTAAGCCATGGGTCCCGTGTCGTAGATTTACGGCACGTAAAAGATCCTCATGTCTCTAGGAGACCTCTGAGCAAAATTATTAGGAAAAAGTTTCCCGCCCAAGTAGTTTCCAATGCCTCCAGTAGATGGGGGTAAGCATCGGGTACCGCAGCCAGCCTCGCTGGCTGAACGGTGCTGATAGTGAGCACCAGTACTGGCAGGGTATGGAGACTGGTAGAATATTAAAGGGGGGCGTACAATAGACTATTAGTCGTGGTGCATGGGGAAACCCACCCCCTCCAATAATAATAATAATGTGACGTCACTTGCGAGACTGCAGAGTTCACGTGACACCTACTTCCTGTTGAGCCATCCATGTCACAATATATATATATATATATATCTGTGCGTGCGTGGGGTTCTATGGCCCTTTGGACCTTGGCCACTCTTTCAGTTCCTTAATCCTGTACACAGTTGGTAGGACTCATGGATGGGATCAACCTGTTGCTTGGCCACTACCTACACACAGAACAGCACAGACACAGAATAAATACACACAGACATCCATGCCTCGAGTGGGATTTGAACCCACAATCCCAGTGTTCAAGCAGGCTAAGACGGTTGATGCCTTAGACTGCCCTGCACTGTGATTGATGTTGCTTTGTTACACAGTTTAAATTGGCAGATGTTGATGTAGGGCCATTTTCATTGTCCTGGAACCTTTGACAGCCTTACTTTGGCTACACAAAATCACATATGGGTTTATAAATTTGGAAACACTATGCAGCACAATTCATCACTAACTTCTTACTCACTGCCCAGGCAGGGTCACCCAACACCTTCCCACTAATGATCGTCACTACAGATCCCACATATTATTTAATTCTGCATAATCCCTCCCAAGTTCATGTTTTCCAAACTATGTCATTTTTAATGTGACCACATTAGTTGATAAAGTGATAAAGTAAAATTCCGGCACTTTAAAAAATTCTGTAAGAAAAATCTAGTATAGAAGTTCTTGTATTACTGAGTCAAATAAGTTATTTGAGCCAATAATTCCTACCTCTTCAGAATTGGATCATTTGCTGACTACCAGTTTCATAAATTTATATCATTTCAGCTGACTCCAGTGGAGCGTTACGCTATGAAGTTTGTGGAGGACACAGAAGCAGTGTGGTCTGCGGAGCAACTGGCTGCAGCAGAGGCAGAAATAGAACAGCAGAAGCGTGAATGGGAGTTGGGACGTCTCCAAGTTCTCAAAGAAGAGGCAGATCGTCGTACAAGAGTTACAGATGATGATGAGCAGCTTCTAACTTTCTCTCATGAGGATGCACATAATCAGGTTAATAATTCGACTGGTCCTAGCAATTCTGATGAGAGTAAGAGATCTGTAGTTGGGGGTAGTCGCCGATCAAGGGGAGGCAGTAGGGGTCGTGGTGGACGAGGGCGGGGTAGGAGCAGAAACTATAGTGGGGCTCAGAATTTTTCTGCAAGTGATGGTGATACATCCTCTTGCAATGATGTAAATGCTGCATCTTCAGTTGATGAAGAGGAGGAAGAAAGTGATGAGAAAGATAGCACAGGTGATGAGAGCTACATTGGTTCTAGATACTGTCGTAATAGTGGTAACAGAAAGCCCCCTATACCTAACAATCACCGTCTCATAAGTCCAAATAGTCCACGGACACGGTCAAGTGGTACAGTAAGCATCAATCTATGGACACTGGATGTAAGCCCCATTCTGCCTGGGCTGAAACCTGTAGGAACAAGTGCACAAAGTCAAGCATCCATTCTGAGAGGGGGCAGGGGAGGTAGAATGCGAAGAGGAAGTGGGCGTGGACTTCAGAACTTCATGAGATCTCCTGATGGGCAATCTGTATCGCCTAGGCGATTATCCAGTAGTAGTGGTCACAGTGTTCGTCACAATTCTCCACCTTCCACCCCGTACTCCAATCCTAATCTTGTTATACGGACAAGACGGGCATTAGCCACACCTGTTCAGCATTCTGATGGTAGTGAAATTGATATGTCAGAATCTTTGTGTCCCAAGAGAGGGGGCAGAATGGGTAGGGTGACCCGTAGATCTGAAAATATTGTTGAGGGTAATGGACCAATTTCCTGAGTTTGGCTTCATAAACCATCGCATCATTGATGGTTGTAATATGTGCATATAACCCAGTTAAAAGCACTAACTTTTAATCATGTGAAACATTTATACTGTGTGGAGATGTGGTAATTCTCCCCTTCAAAGGACAGTCTTTTCTTTACAGTTTGTTGGTAAAGTTGTATATATTTTAAGTTAAACCAGGCCATGTCTGGAACTGGATTTTTTTTACTGTTTTAGTTTTAAATCTAATTGAGATATATGTAAATAGTTTGAAGCATTTGAACCAAATTATTAGCTTATTTTGACACTGTGAGTCATTGGACTGCAGACTGCCATGATCACTACATTGTAATTAGCATAATTTATGTTTGACTGTGTGTGTGAGAGCGCTGTGAGAAAGGAGGAGATGAATGTTAATGTTGCTTTACCATGTGGTCACAAACTGCGTGGTCCTATTGTAAACTAGAATGTGACATGTTGTCACAAATATTTCAAGTCAACAAACCATTTTGTTCTGTGAATTTAGACTTATTAAGGAAATAAAGTTAATTTTCTTTCCTTGCTATGACCTGTGTTTTACTTATCTCTTGGTACATTTCCAAGTGGGTTCAAAGGTTGAGCTGTGTTTTGGTGTCAAACTTTGCTCTGTGTGCTTGTTTATATTTTGCATTGGCTGTCAAAATTAGTTTGGTGTGGCACAGGCTTGTCATTACCTTAAGCCTGCAGTTGGCATCCATTACAACCAATGAACAGTGGCACCAAAACCCTGCCTGCCTTTGCCATTCCAAACTTGGAGATGACCCAAGATATAAGCATGCACAGTGAGCAAGGAGCTGAGAGCGATGTTTTTACCTTGGCTACACTGAACTGTAAGCAGAGAAGTGGCTTATTCTGTCTGTAATAAATTTCATTGTAACTGTTTCTTATGTTCGAGGCCACATTATTTTTATCTGATTGGGTTTCATTGTATTGTAAAATCTGAGGTATTTTCTTATTAAAATATGTGGGAATTTGAAAGTGGAAAATGTGTCCTGCCATTGGGAAGACACGTTTCCCTGATAAGTTTTCTTGAGGACTGACAAATACAAATTATTAATTAACCTTCTAAAGGGAAATATAAAATTAGGTTCATTCTTTGGATCCACTTTTTATTTTGATTGCAGGAATTTTTTTTTCTAATTTCAGTATTATAAGAATCACAGATGCATATTATCAGGGCAACTGGGAAATACAGTGACAATGCCAGAGCTCATTTTTACTTTTGTACTAAAAATTAATAAAGCACAAATCATAATGGACCACTGAATAAGTCTGTAAACGTGACATAAAAATTGTTTCTGGCAACGAAACTAAACCCAATGACAAAATTATTTTCTATACATTGATGTCTAACCACATTGCCAATTCCATTTATGAATAATTTTACCATTTCTTGGCATAAGAGTCCACAGCCATTGTTTGGTATGTTCCTGTGCCAGTATAGTAACAAAAAGTCTGTAAGAACAGTCAGTAGATCAGGTATAAGTTAAAAAGATATTAGCAGTAGATTATCAATTATGACACAGAAATAAATAAAGACTAAAGTTTTTAAACATATTATGATGAAATGTGCACTTTGTGTGCAGTCTATCAGTGTTGATTAAATGTACTGCTTGGGAAATTCCTGTGTAAGAACTGGAAGGAAATTAGCTTCTGAAGTGGGAAATTTTCTACACAAGATCATTTTATGCAGGAACATTTTCGGCATGGGATCTTTATATGCATGAAGATTTAACTTAAGCCTTATGGGAGTTTCATTGGGAGTTCAAAAATCTAACATCTTACTTGGGAAATCTTTGCATCAGGGAAGCACTTGGGGGAAAATAAGGGTGAGGGTAAGCATTGTGTTACTGGATCCACTTTTGTATCAACATAAAATTCATAGGCATGCAGTGCAAGACATAACTGCAAATTTCAACAGTAGTGACTAAAGCAAAATGAATGTATAAAGGGGTGGGCATTTTTGGCCCTTGCACCGCGACCAAAAGCAAAATGAAATTTATTATCGCTTTGCTAATGGGTCATCTGGCAGTACCATTTTTGTTATTCTGTGTATTATTTCCTATCAGGTGTGCTACAGTTTCATTCTGCAGTTGCACACTCTCAACAAGGTAACGAAACATCATTGTCATAATCATTTACAATGCACTGAATATCTAAAGGTTTGAATAAGTTTGTAATTGAAGTGAGCCTTTTTTGTGTGTTTTAAACCTACCTATATTCAGATATTTCTTCAGTATTTTTTTTTTCAGGATCTTGAGCGTTAGTAAATTCTTTCCCTTGCAAAATAGAATTAATAACTGGTATGATTCATAATTTACTGCTGTGTTATTACTGAAGCATGTCATTAAGAGATGTATCATTCAGAATCTGTTTAGTATGGAGTTGGTAAATGAAGCTAATTAAACCTTGTAGGAGTGTCATGGTATTTTTATAATCAGAAGGAATGCCTAAAAGTTTCCAGTATTTTTTGCATTTGCAACAGTTTTTATTAGAAGACCCTTTTTTGATCAGTTATGACAGCAGCTAATTGTACACTGTTTGCACTTTTGGACATACCTAAATTTATTTACCCTTGTTAATAATTTGCTTACAGTTTAATGTGTACTTGGTAAGTTCAGGAGCATTTAGTTGGTTTTCCTGGACAGGAATGTATAAGAACAGAAATGCTCTCTAATTAAATTAGTAATCCTGCTCAATTTTTAAGATACTCCTGAAAAAATAAAATGTTGTCTTTTTGATTTCTGTTCTCTTATTTGTAGGTTTGGGTGTCTCAGAATGCTAGGGAGCAAATGCCGGTAAGTACATTCTAGTCTTAACAACAGTAATTTTCTTGTATTCTTAAATGTTTGGTTTGTTACTGTTACTGCTGCTGCTGCTTGGTTTCCTGGTTCACATTATATTAGGGGGTACAGCTAAAGCCATCCCTGTAACAGGCCATGGAGGCCTATAGGGTTGTGAGACGTTGAGGTTCCAACATTTTCTAGACAGTAGGCTCACAGATGGCATCGAGGTTCTCAGCTTTATGCACTTTGCCATTCTTTACCCCCAGGAAGATTCTGGTACTAATTTTTGTTAGATGCTGGATTGATCGCAGGGCCTTAGTGCGGCTGGAAGGATTAGGTCAGTTGAAAAATTTATTGACCACATTGAGAATTGAATGCATCACCTGCTGGCTAGTACCATAGTGCCTCAACCAGCAGTGCTACTATATGCTGTATTTAGGGGGCTCAGCACTAAATAAGTTCATATTCCTAGAAACATTGGTGCATGTTAAAGTGGAATGCATAAAATATATACTAATTGAAGATTCTGTAAACATGGAATATCTTTGCACCTCATCAAATATCTCATGTATTCAGTATCACATACTCCACAGTCACCGCTGTTCCCACTCTGGAAATGCGAAAAGAAACTTGAAAATTTTTCGCATACTGATGATTATTGCTGTCAGCACCCTGTTTCAAATCATTGGTACTTACTTGCCAGACTGTATCTGATGCAGCCTCTGAAACAGAACTTATGTACTGAACTACACAGGATCACCTCCTGGAAGACAGTAATCAGCCTAGTTACCGCTGTGAGAACCTCACTATGTTATACTGAATACAGTGAAACACTCATTAGTTTGCTTTTGGGATTAATGGATTTGAATAATGAATGGAGGAAATTTTGACTCTAAGTTTGACTTGGGAACATTGAGATTGAGCGTTAAATGAGGGGAGACATTAAATCAATGGTTATTGAATGGTGGTTCAGTTGTATATGCATTTGATATTTTGGTACTTTCATCTCCTGTCACATTCCAGTAATTTCTTGTAATACAAAGTATCATAAGTGTCTGAATGGAACATTGATTTTTTTAAACATGCATCAGTAAATGTTTATCACCGTTAGTTATTGCTGTTGCTACCATACACATTCAGCCCTAAATTCTAGCATGTTCTTTTTAGATAGTTTCATTTTC
Organism: Cryptotermes secundus; assembly: GCF_002891405.2. Classification (NCBI taxonomy): domain Eukaryota; kingdom Metazoa; phylum Arthropoda; class Insecta; order Blattodea; family Kalotermitidae; genus Cryptotermes; species Cryptotermes secundus. The sequence goes on from NW_019724748.1 coordinate 1,399,909, forward strand.
TGGTTCCTTATTTTGGGATTTTCCCTAAAAATGTTATGTCCTGCCATAATCACTATGATGTTGCATGCTTGAAATGTACAGGAGCTGAACTCACATGGCTTGAATTGCCTGCCTTCTTTTACACTGCAGAATGCATTATCGTGGAGTTGCATTTCAATTCAATTCTACCATCATTTAAGATTCACTGTAGCTACCTGTACTTTGTCATGGTCTGTGGATAAATCTTTGCTACTGTTGGAGCCATATCTTGTATGCATAACTGACATTTGCTTGTCTTCGGTTCTAAGTGAAATTGATGAGCTTTATGTAGGCGTCTGAACATGGGGACACATCCACCTCCTTAAGTATGGCAGTGACCAATCTCATTTAAGTTGCATCATCCAACTGATTTCTATTTATAGATTACTTTACTTATGTTTAAAAAATGAAATTATTCTTTTGAAATCACTTTGTTTGGTTGTGTGTGTGTGTGTGTGTGTGTATGTATGTCTCCCCCCCCCCTTCCCTAATAACCTTTGAATGCCACTACTAATCATCATGAAACTTGGTGTGTATATCATGCCACGTGAGGTCATCTCAGTGGTGTACTTCACAGATCCCTCCCATCAGTATTACCTTCACTGCAATGTCTAAAAATGTTGAGGAAATGACCTTGATGCTACTTGAATGCCTGAACAGATCATAATGAAACTTGGTGCTACCTGAAGCAACCTCAGTGGCTTATTTCATAAATTAATACAAAGACTGAAGTTCTCATAGCTGTGACTGTAAAGATAAGTACTGTTTTCTGGGATGTGATCTTGTGGTTATCAATGGAAACATAGATTATCATGTTCTGGTGAAACATATGCCTCTATCATCAGGCTAGGGTAAGCCAGATGTGGAAGGGAGTGTGGTATGCCAAGGTATGGGAGTTGAGAGAGAGAGAGAGAAAGTAAGTAAAATATGGTCACCGAGTCCTGTGGGACTGAGAATTACTCTGCTGGTAAGCGTGAGCACAGCCTGCCTGACTGACTGACCACCTGACCAGGGTATGGGCTTGGAGTAAACCAGTTGGAGTAAGGAGAAGGGGGAAAAAATCTGTAGACCTTGAAAGGGTCATTTTGTCAGAGTAGAAATGAGAGAAATAGTGGCTGTGAGTGGGCAGCCTTACTCCTGTTGGGTCTCTTAGGGCTCTTAGCCATCTTGTCCCCTATATCCATATGATCCTTTTGTATGTTCAGTTTGTGCTTCTTCCCTGAAAATGGAGGCAGTGCATTCCTGTGAAATGTTTGTACATATTAACACCCTCCCACCCATATCTTTACTGTTAATTTTAATATTCCATAAAATTGAAGCAAAAATTATAATTCATTTTCTATTTAGATCACTAAAAGTCCTTTGCATGCATGAACTATTCTGAAATGTGTTTGTAAATGATACCTATAAACAGAAAATTTAGGAAATATGCTTAGTCACCATTGTAGTTATTACCCAGCTGATCTATTATGGTTTCATGTCATGTCCTTAGTTCTTTTATTCTAAAGTCTGATAGAATATTCTTTGGAATTCCCCTTTTACTAGTATCCTGATTAGTGGGGGTGGCATGATACTCATGTTTTTAGCCAGAAATTCGTGCATAGACAAAGCAGAGGGAGCATGTGTCTTGTGGTGGAGAATTTTTGGATTGTCTTTCAGAATGCTCTGAACTAACCTAAAGAAATCCGCAACATATTAACAGCTTTTGTTCTCATGGACATTTGCATCTGTTCTGCTCATAGATCCACGTATCCAGGTGAAAGGTTTCCTGAAGATTCTGGCACCCAGTGAAGTAGTTCTACAGGATCTTTCTAAAAAGATCATCCAGTTTTAATGGCATATATTTAACTAAATTACATAGCAAACATCACTGTATTTGGCATCTATGAGTTCAATAGCCTTGGAGATGGACAGGCATGTAAACATTTTCAGTATATGCACCATCAGCATTGATGACCAACTGCAGCCTGCTTCAGAAATTTTGGTTTATTCACTGGTGCTGATCACTGCTGCCAGAATCTATCATTTCATTTCTTCAGTTTTGAGTGAATTGTTTTCATAAACTCTTTCTTTCAAAAGACCTTGAAAGAAATAATTGCATGGATGAAGATCTGGAGAGTATGGTGGCCAGGACTACTCATGCCCATACTATTCAAGAAAATGATTAGGCAGCACTCTATTATCAGAATGCTTCTGAAGCACATCCAACACTGCATTTGCAGTGCGTAGCTGATCCCCAGACGTTTGAAAAAAATGTTCTCTGAAAATTACTTCTCACTGCTTGGAGAAGCAGAAGAAATTATTCTTGGAGGACAGAAACATAAGGATCAGTAGTCTCACTAAAAGGAGAATTTGTTCCCGTGCTTAACTAATTAAGCATTATATCATGAAGATGTATGGGGGAGTGGATGTATAGATCCACATAGTCTTGACTGTGGCACTAGTTGGAGGTGAGTGGTCAGTTTCATGTCCTGGCCACTTTTCCTCTGGGCAAACAGCAACTTGTACCCTCTGGATAGTTTGGGTGGGTTCCATAACCAGTCTGGATGGCATGGAGAGTAGAAAAATTTTGCTTCTGCCAGGGCAGGAATGCTGACCCCTCGGCCATCCAGCTGGTAAACAGTCACTTTACCAGCATTACAAAAATTTGGCCAGCAATACCACTTATTGACAGGGCACACCACGCTGCAATTTTGTGTGTGTAGTGGTATCTCTCTTATGTTATGTGGGTGTTCACTGGGCCACATGCTCAATTTGCTTGTTCACATAGCCATTGAAATGTAAATGGGCCTCATCACTAAGCTGTATACTTCACGGTATTGTCCTCCAAACACATTGTCACCACATAAGTCAACTCTCCTAGTATTGTTGGCCTTATGAAGGGCTTGCTGAATTTTGCACAGGAGCAGTTTCACATCTGGAATTATTGTGTATGTTAATGATGCTCCTAGGTTGAGTTTCTGAGTAAGATGTTTTACAGATTTCGTAGGACCGTGTTCAAGACAGTGAATGTTTTCTGGTGTTCTGGCAGACTTCAAATTGTTGCTCACATTCCCAGTCATTTCACACTTGTCAACTGATCTGTTTATTGCAGACCTGCTTTGTGCTTTCCTTCAGGAAAATTTTACTTGTAATCCACAATGAATTGTGATGACACTATCAGACTGGTAAAATATTTTCAGCTATGTTGAGCATGCCATTTTGATCACTGCTCTCTCATCATGTTGCTACCATGGGCAGCACATTCTCTCAAGACTGCTGAACTCATAGACACCAAATACAGCATTGTTTGCTAGGTACTTAGGTAATTGTATGTGATTAAAACTGGAGTGTCTAGAAAGAGCTGTTTTTTTTTTCATGTCAGCAGACATGTACATTTTGCAACAGTCTGTCATATATTCAGGTCATGTGTCTGAATGTTTTGATATCAAAACAAGCTTCCCACCTTATTGACCAGGTCAGAGATAGTTAGCTAGTCTGTTTTTGTAAACAATATCCCTGATTTGTGTCATCACAGTTTCATCTGATTTGCTTTTGGATGGAAACCCTGGTTGCTCTGCATTGCATGCTGAGGTCATTTCATTACTAAACTTGGAAAACTGATCAGGTTTGAATTCTGTTCATTACTCCTTGTCTTGAAGCACATTCTGATATCTTATAGGTATCTATGGCAGTTCTTCTCAGTTTGAAGCAGAAATTGGTTTACATGCACTGTTCTATGATATCAACCTTTTCTGATACATTACAGATCCTGTATCTCAGAGGGTATACCACACAACCTTATTTCACATGGTGTTACTTCTGCATGACACAGACTGCCTTTTTGTTATATTAACAGCAAATGAATTAGCAAAATCTGATTTGCTTCCGCATAGCAGAAGAGTTTTGTCCTGACAGCATTAGGGTCATATTATGGCCACCTTACAAACTAATTTGTCACGTGTGTAGTAGAAGTGGGATTCATTTGTAAAGATTCCCTTCCTGTCTGCTGGTTTGTTCCCACTGCGGCCACCCGGGTCTGGTCAAGTGGTATTTGTGGTAGACAAAGTGGCGCTGGGGCAGGTTTCTTCCGAGTACTTCAGTTTCCCCTGCCAATCTTCATTCCACGAATTGCTTCACCATCACCCTCACCTATCATCTGGGGCTGGTACAATAGGCCAGAAGTGGCCGCAGTACAAGGGACTTAGTGCCACCCCACTAGCATTAAAATAACTTTGCCGACAAGTGGCAGTCCCTCAGTCGGTATAGCTTGCTTGCAGACTAAAACCACAGAGTTTGTTTTGTTTGTCTGTATTTGATCTGGACAGCTTGAATTTCAGCCATAATTTTGGCTATCCTAATGAGTTTTGTTTTGTTTTTGTGTTTGCAGTGTGTTCAGTCCCTGCAGCTAGATGATGGGACAGTACCTTTAATTTGGCCATAACCACTTCCTTTTTCACCCTTTCCAAGTGGTTGTTCACTTATTGTCCTAACATATGATGCTGTGAGGTCTAAGATACAGCATTATTAAATAGATGAATTAGATATATAAAAAAAATGCTCTGCCACCATGTAACCTCTGCATTTGAAACCCCACTGTTAAATACTTTTTTTTTTCTCACCTTATTGATCCTTTCTCTCATAATGGCCTAGAAATCTTGATGCTGGTACTTGCCTCAAAACTTTTATCTAGCACCATCTTCATCATGTTACCTTTCAACCTATAGCTTTATGATCCCATCCTGTCTTCAGTTGTCAGCCTTCACCCATGCTATCTGCATGTTTTCATCTCTTCAGCTCTATTATAAATTTCTAATTGTGGTTCTGTTTGTTTGCTGGAAAGGGCACATTAAAATCTGTATAGGAATTTATAGAGATGAGATTTATGTTTTAACGACTTTATTAGAGACCGTAATTATCATGGAACTGAGCTGTGTGACCAGTTAAGGCCTGCCTATAAATTTTGTAAAAAGACATCGATGAAATGCCTGTTGGTCATAACCAGTGAATCTGTGAGTATTTCCCCTACATATTGTACAGTCATTTATTTTATTGTTATTTTTGTTGACATAAAATAGATCATAATTGGTTGCACATGTTTATAGATGTGGTGTCCACCAACTCCTCCACAAGATGATAATGATGTATATATTGACCACGCAATGGGCTTCCTATATGAACAGACAATCATGTCCGAGTCACAGCTTCCAGTTGTGTATATGAAGAAGGAACACAAACGGATCCGAATGGATGCAGTTCCAGCTACAGAAAGAGAAGGTAATTGTGCATATTACTTACTTACTCACTCATGGAGCTGAGCCCTTCTGGAAGAGCCGCCATTTCTGCAGCTACTAAAGAATATCCCAGCATTTTATGGAACCTGAAGGTTCATTACCATGTTCACTGGTCCCTATCCTGAGCCAGATCAATCCAATCAATACCATCCCATCCTATCTCTCTAAAATCAATTCTAATATTGTCCACCCACCTACACCTTGGTCTTCCCAGTGGTCTCTTTCCTTCTAGCTTTCCCAGCAATATCCTATACACATTCCTTATCTCCCCCATTCATGCTACATGCCCTGCCCACCTCATCCTCATTGACTTGATCATTCTAATTATACTTGGAGAAGACTACAAGTTATGAAGCTCCTCATTATGCAGTTTTCTCCAACCTCCTCTCACTTCATCTCTCTTCGGTCCAAATATTCTTCTCAACACCCTGTTCTCAAACACCCTCAGTCTGTGTTCCTCCCTTAATGTCAGAGACCAAGTTTCACAACCATCCAGAACCACAGGCAAAATTATAGTTTTGTATACTCTACTTTTTATGTTTTTGGACAGAAGACGAGAAGACAAAAGAGGTACATATATTCTGTAGATTGAGAATGTGTTAGGTGACTAGAATATCGAATAAGTCTTAAAATATATAAACATACAAAACATAAGATGAGTGTAAAAATATGTTGTTATAAAAGAACTGATATAAAATAGAGGCCTTGCCATAGATTATAAATCATGTGTATACATAAAATATTCATCATTAGTTTAAAAAAGTGTGTATTTAAGCATCTTTTTAATGCAACTTTAAATTGTGCCTTTTTATTTATAATGTCCATAAAACTAGTAGCCATATCTTCCCTTTTCTTCTGCCCTGCATATATCTTTCAGCCATCATTTAGTCTGTTAACAACATAAAGTTTACCTAATTTTCTAAAAATTATTCCTTTTCTGATCAATGCTTGTTTGAGAAGAATCTTCCTGAATTGGGCCAGTTATATGAAAAAGGTGAAGTTGTCTCTGTGTTAATTCATTGAGCCCTAAGCCATGAAGATGTATGGGGGAATGAAAGTAGGGTTTCACTGTTCTTGACCCCAGTACTAGGTCGAGGTGAGTGGTGAACTTCATGCCCCTGCCTCTTTATTCCTGGGGAAACAGCCCCTAGTACACATTGGATATGGTGCTGGGTAGACCCCCTAGCCAGTCTGGATGCTGGAATAGAAAAAAACAATCTTGCCCCTGCCAGGAATTGAACCCTAATTTAGCCCATAGCATGTCACTATGTCGGCTGAGCTATTCTGGCTCTGGCATGTTATATTAAAGTAAGAAAAATGTTGATGCTGATCCATGGTAGAAGGGCTGGAATGGTTTTGGCAGTGGCACAAGTATACTGTACCCGAATAATTTCTGCAGTGTACCACATGACTGATGCATTATGTGCCTTCATGTAAAAGTAAAAAGTAAAGCTATCCCTGTACAAGGCCGTGAAGGCCCATAGGGTTGTGAGAGGTTGAGGGTCCCACATTATCTAGACAATCGACTCACAGATGGTGGTAAGGTTGTCAGCCTTAGGCGCCAGCCATGCTTTACTGCCCAGAAAAATTATTTAATTAATTCCTGGTACTCATTTCTGTTAGAGGCTGAGTGAATCCCAGTGACCTCATTGGGACTTGAATCCATGACCTTTCGGCTTGTAGCATAGCCCCTTAACCAACTACGTTACCACATGCCCCCTATTATGTACCATCATATTGTGAAATCTGCTAAGGAACTGATGTTTTCTTTCAGTGAAATAATTTTTCATTTCTTAGGAAATATGCCTGAGGAATTTAGGGAACAGAACCAGTCATTGGAGATGCGGGTATACAGATTGAGCTTTGACTGATAGTTCAGTTATTAAGAAAAATATCTACATACAAGTTGAGAAACAAGTTGCTATTCACATCTCATTACTATTCATAATTAATTAGATTTTACTGCTAACATGTTCAGTCTCCATTGCCTTGGAGATCATTAATCATTGACATCATCTGAAGAAAATGCGTGCATATACTTAATGTTACATCACATTCCCCCAAACCAGAGGTCTTGCTCAAGTGGTTACCATGCTTGCTTCAGATCCAGATGTTCTGTGTTCAAGACTTGCAAGAACCCAAATTAGGCCATGACTGCTTCCTCCCGTATCCTTTCCAATTCATTATTCAGATCTTTGCTGATGCTATTGAAAGCACTGGTAAACATAGCATAAATAAATAAAATATTTTTCTGGATGTTGTTGTTTACGTCAAAACTTTCCTTCAGAGCTGTACACAGTTACATTAATTTTAACGTGGCACATTCACTCCAATTATTTTTTCTGCTGAACGTGGCAAGAGTCTCATACCATGCAAATTAATAGGATGTAGCTTGCAGAAGCTTCATATAAATTATTCTGTTTGTGTATTATACCAAAATTAATGTCCAAATGTGTTTTGATGGTGCTAAGGACTCATTGCAAATGTAGTAATGATACTGACTAGTTTTGTACACAGGTCGTCGGCCTATGAAGATGCGGAAAGAGGAATCTTTGTTTGCACCTCGTTCATTATTTGATCGTCCATCACCAGCATTAGCAAAGATGCGCCGAGATATGAAGCTGCAGCGATGCCGTGGTATTATGCGTTCTACATCAACTTTGCCGGGGTTGAAACCTTCAGCCACTGCTAAACCCATGCCAGAACCTGAGAATATGCCTGAATGGGTCATACATGAAGATTGGGCACTACTTCAGGTGATAGTTAAAAATTATCATTATTTAGCCAGTTTCTGTCAAGAATCTGATGTCTCTTTTCACTTGCATATTCCTTCACGTGTTACAAGAAATATATTTTTTAATTTGATCTTAAAACCCTTGTACATGATTGTGTACACAGTAAACAACCTCAATAAAAGACTGGCTGAGCAAATGTTAGCTTCTCAGAAGGTGCTCTTTTCTGTAGAGTTGATTAGTTTGTCATCCCATTCCATTCTGTCTTGCCTAGAACTGCAGAAACTCCATATCTGGACTTAATTTGGAGTTTATGATGATGAGAGAAATAACCATCTTCCACTATATCTCAACAGTTAATCTGTTCATGGCTTTCGTCAGTAAAAACTGTATGTTACCACAGAAATATGCAAACAGAAAAGTGAAGGGTTCTATCTCATGTAACGTTGTGTAGTCCAGTGAAAGTCAACCAGTGTTTCGGAGGAGCATGTTGCCTCCATCCTTTGGTTGAATGGTAAAATAAGGAAGAAACCAGCATGAAGCACATAGCAGGAATTAGTGTATCTTAAAGAATATACTTTTTACTAAAAGATCAGATATTTTAAAGACAGCAGAAAATTCATATGCCTTACCTCGAACTCTCACAGTGTTATCTAATTCAAGTCATGTCTTCAGTTTACATGAGAATAATAAACTATCATTATAAGAATGTTGTAGAAATATGCCGCTGGAACATTAGTTATTGGTAATCAGATTGAAATTGATTATCACTTTTATATTTTTGTCTTGTCCTGTTTCTTACAAGGTGACACATGAAATGATCTGGTATTTGATATAGTATTAATTATTCAGCCATGCAGTGAGCAGTGCTTTGTAACATGGTAACACGGTAGATCATGGAGATTAGTTCTTACTCTTCCTGAACGCTAGTGTCGTGCTGTTCATGCTCATGCACCAGTTTATACAATATGGTTCATTGGATTCAGAATGTAAATTAGCCAACAAGGAATACTGGAAGAAAGTTATTTATATCCATAATTGTGTTGTTCTTGATTGCAAGTGCAATGTGGTGGAGAGTGGTGTAGCTGTGTATGACAGTTGCTTGAAAATAATGTTTCAACGGGCAAGTGGAATACGAACAAGAATTGTATACGAGGGGGGACCCAAAAATAACCGGAACCGACCTGTTGCGCGCGCATGCTTTGTAGTTACGAGTTGTGCTGCTAGGTGGTGTTAGCTGGGGGTCTCCCGCGACTGTTAGTGAGCTGGCGTCAGTCTGAGTTAAGTGGTTTGTCTGTGGTGCTCTGTTGTGTGTGTTCCTGTTTCAACCCTTTGGCGATTAGTGAGATGGCCGACCAGAAGGAACAAAGAGTGTGCGTGAAATTTTGCTTTCTGTTAGGGAAAACTGCAGCCGAGACTGTTGGGATGCTTCGGCAAGCCTTTAATGATGATGCTTTGGGGAAATCACAGGTCTACGANACGATCCAGAATTTCTTAAAAGAATTGTGACTGGCGATGAGTCTTGGTGCTACGGGTATGATCCAAAATCAAAGCAATCATCAAGCCAGTGGAAAACTCCAACTTCACCACGACCAAAGAAAGCGTGTCAAGTGCGATCCAATGTGAAAACAATGTTGATTTGTTTTTTTGATGTGAATGGCATTGTCCACAAAGAGTTCATTCCGCCAGGACAAACAGTGAACCAACATTTTTACCTGGATGTGTTACGAAGATTACGAGAGAGTGTGCGACGAAAACGGTCCGAAATGTGGAGAAATGGGAACTGGTTGCTTCACCACGACAATGCTCCAGCCCATCCAGCTTTGACAGTCCGACAGTTTTTGACAAGCAACAACATGGTGATTGTGCCTCATCCACCTTACTCACCCGACCTGGCTCCATCGGTCTTTTTTTGTTTCCACGGATGAAGAGAAGTCTGAAAGGAAAGTGATTCCGTCATGTGGATGAAGTCAAAGAAAACACGCTAAAGGCTTTGAACAGTATCCAGCCTCAAGAATTCCAGCACTGTTTTGAGCAGTGGCAAAAGCGTTGGGACAAGTGCATTAATGCACATGGACAATACTTTGAAGGGGTCTAATATACAGTTCAATAAAAATGCAAAAATAAAAAATAACAAAAATAAATTCCGGTTATTTTTGGGTCCCCCCTCGTACAGTGCTTCAATCTCAGAAGAGAAGTAGGAAGACTTCATAATGAACTTAGCTTGGCTAACAAGATAATAAAATTATTAAAGAAAGATACGGACCTGATACCATGTTATGCTAACGTAAGTACGACTCGAGATCATACGAATGCTGATCAGCATAACATGAATGGGAATATAAGAAGTAATGAATGGCAGACAGTAAGACAACAAGAAATGGAAAAATTACATGAGGAATGATTCAGGTAAACCACAACAAATAACTACAAATATAAACCAGTTTGCAGTACTCAGCGAAATAGCCAGCGACTGTGATCAACAGAAGCAGTTAGAAGAAATAAATAATAAACCGATAGCTAGAAATAAAAAGGAATTAGGGAAAAATAAAATCATACTAATGGGGGAGTCACATAAAAGGACATGCGTCTGAATTATTGAACCAAGTGGACAAGAAATTTGAGGTTACAGGCATGCTAATGCCAGGAGCAAGATTACAAAATATTGTGCAACTGTGCAAACAGGAAGTTAACTCCCTAATTGGGATGATATGGTTATACTATGGGTTAGGCTCAAATGATGCAAATAATGAAACAATGAATGGACTTAGTCACTTTAAAGAGTTTACAAATAGGAAAAAGAATACGAATTTTATATTAATTACTGCCCCTCACAGGTGTGACTTAATGGACTCCTCATGTATTAGTGAAGAAATAGAAGTATTCAATAGGAAAATGCATAAAATAATGAAGTTAGAGAGTAATGGGAAAATACTGGAAATTGAATTGGATAGATCATATTATACCAGGCATGGGCTTCATCTCAATGTAATTGGTAAAAATAGAGTGAAAGAGATGATATTAAACCAGATATTGGAACTCTCAACTAACGACAAGGGAGACATTATTGCCCAGGGTTGTATAATTTGAATGAACCTTGCCAAGTACAGGGAAGAGATAACAAAGTCACAGAAGCCAAGGAATCTCAACTGGAAGATTGAAAAGAAGGAAAAGAAAAAGTAGTGAAAATGAGAACTTGGGTGATTGTGATTGTGACCAGACAGTGGGTCTGCTCAGAAATATTATAGAGGGAAATGACATCAGCAAACAAAGAAAGGCAGTAGAAACAATCCTTGATCAAGAAGGTGAACATAGTAAAAGAAGGAAAAGAAGGCCTCCTACCAGAAATGAGGATTTTTTATGGAAGTAAATACATCAAATTCTTCAGTGGTTAGTGATAATCGTAAAAAACAAACTGAAAATTTATCATCAAAACGTTTGTGGCCTGGGATCTAAAACTGAGGAATTAATTGCTTCATTGTATCCCGATTTACCTGATATCTTATGTATATCTGAATATCATTTAAATTTAATGCAAATTCAGCTTACTTCACTGGATGAGGATAGCCTCGGCGCTGAATTTTGCAGACAATTTTTAAATAAGGGGGGGGGGGTTGTATGTTTATTCACAAACAATTTCCTTTTTCGACAATAAATATAGAAAGATTTTGTTAAGATAAGGAGTTGGAAGCTTGTGCTGTAAAATTAAAATTACTGTCTAAAGTATTATTACTTTTTATAGATCACCTGGTGGATATTTTCAGATCTTTTTAAATGGCTTAAAAATATCCTTAAAAAGTTTACAAACCAGATATTCATTTAATAATCTGTGGTGATATAAATAGAAACTACCTAAAGGAATCTAAAGAGAACAAGAATTAAATAACATACCAAACTCGTTTAATCTTGTAAGTTTAATTCATTTTCCTACTACAATTACAGACAATTCAAGTTCTACAATTGACAGTATTTTTCTTGATACAACCAAATTTGTTAACTTTGTAACCTTCTGATTATCAAATGGCTTATTGGATCATGATGCCCAGATGTTAGAAATATGCTTGCAAAATATAAATTATAAAAGATCAAATTATAAAATCAGAACTATAAGGAAAGTTGACTCATATGCAATAATGGAATTCTTAGATAAACTGAGTGACGATCTCTGGCATAACATGTTTGGCTACACACATGTGGATGGTATTTTTAACTCTTTGTTGAATACATACCTTCAGATTTTTTGTTCACGTTTCCCTAAAATAAAAGTTTGTGAAAGAACGTTAACAAACCAATGGATAACCAAAGGTATTATAAATTCTTGCAAAAGGAAAAAGGATCTCTATTTGTTAACCAGGTCTAGTAATGACAAATTAACAAGTCATTATCTAACATATAGCAAAATCTTATTGAAAGTAATAAAGGAAGCAAAAAGGTTACACTATAATAATAAAATTACCCAGGCACAGAATAAAATTAAGACAACATGGAATGTCATAAAGAGTGGAATGGGAGGTAATAACAAATATGATAAACGTAATACAGATAACAATTGTGAATATTATTCCTTAAAAATTAATGCAGAGAAATTCAATAATCACTTTTTAAAAATATCTGAAAGTATCTCCAGTAAAATTAAGGATAAAAATAGAATTAACATCAATAGCACTACATACTCGCCATTTAACTTATCCCTCTACATACTCGCCATTTAACTTATCCCACTGCATACTCGCCATTTAACTTATCCCACTTCATACTCGCCATTTAACTTATCCCACTTCATACTCGCCATTTAACTTATCCCTCTACATACTTGCCATTTAACTTATCCCAGACTTTTAATCTTCAATACAGTAACACTGTTCGTTATAATACTTCTTCAGGAGAAATTGAAAAAAACCATAAAAAATCTTCCTTGGAAAAATTCAGGTGTTTATGATGAAGTATCCTTGAAGCTAATGAAAATTAGTGCACCTTTATCACCTCTCCCTTATGTTACATTATAAACAAATCATTATCTGCAAGAGTATTTCCAACTAGATTGAAATATTCTATTATAATTCCTGTACACAAGAATGGTGACAAACGTAATGCATTAAATTTTAGGCCAATCTCCTTGTTACCATCCTTTTCTAAGGTCTTCTAAAAAGTCATATATATAAGAGATTAATGGATCACTTTTCTAATAATAATATCTTCTCAAATAGTCAGTTTGGATTTAGAAAAAGTATCAACTGAAAATGCAGCTTATGTATTGATACATGATATATTGATGGCCTTAAATAATAGAAGAATAAGTGGAGGTATATTTTTTGACCTGGAAAATGCTTTTGACTGTGCCATCACTCTCTGGCACCTTTCGGCTCTATCTACCCTTCCTCAATCGGGGGTAGGGGAAACAGTGCTCTGTCATACTGCTCTCGTGCTGTGCTCACACGCTCCCTATGTTAGAATAAGGGATCCAAGCTAGCAGCGGGGCAAGTCTAGTTACAATGATGGGCATCAACTAAAAACATATAACAAAATTTAATAAATTCAGCTACTGCTTTTCTAGCCTGGCCAGGCTGAATCAAAGCAAATACACAATATATATATATTACAGACACAAGTTTAACTCCAACCGGTGCAAGTCACCTGGCCAAAGGCTGAGTCAAAAACAAATACAAAATGTATATACAACACAAGTTTAACCCAAACTGGTGCGAGTCGCCAGCGTGCACAACCCCGACGACGGGCGACCGCGAGCGATCTCGCCAGCCGCGAACCAGTTCCCACACACCGAGACTAAATTTAGACTCCCTGCCAGATGGAAATTTGACAATCACTTACTAGCTGGCTCAGCACTGAGAGCACCCTATGGATCCATAACCAGTACTGTACTTCTGAACTCGCATTAACTTCCAAGCAAGGCTCCCAGGGTAGAAGGGAGGGGAGAGGGCAACACCACATGACCCAGTCCCACATGGGGAGGGGGTGGGGGGTAAGTTTAAAGACCTCGATCAAGGGGCTGGAAGCCAGTGATGTCATACCGGAGCCAGTGCCAATGCATGGCTCATGACTGTGTGAACCATGATATCCCAGAAGACTGCATTCTTCATAGTCACCGCCGTGAAAGCCTCAAATCTTACATGATATCTTGTTGGCCAAAATGGAATATTATGGTGTAAATGGTGTAATGTATTCTTTAATTAAGTCATACCTAGGAAATACAGTGCGTACAATCAAGTGCGCGCCGCGGCTGCAATTTGCCGTGAGTCATACCACCGCAGAACGGATGCAACTCCTCCCCGCGACTGCAGTGCTCCTACGCCGATGGTTGCATAATCGGAACCCGAGGTTGCATTAAACAGTCAGTCTTTGTCTTGCTGTGGAAGTGGAGTGGAATGTTTACAGCTGTCGACAGACGGTGGAAATGAAGTTCACTATTAAACAGCGTGTGTTTATTGTCGAAACTATTGCAAGGAAAAACATTTACAGAAAATTCGCACGTAGGTTTCGTCAGAAATATCCTGACTCGCCAGTTCCCACAAAGTCGTGTGTAAACAGGCTTCTGAAAAAGTGGCGGGCCACAGGTTCAGTGAGTGACAAGAAGAAGCAATCGAAGAGAACTG